>NC_088226.1:40419510-40719510 GCF_036934945.1 Oncorhynchus masou masou | reverse complement strand
TAAAGTTGTATTTGTATAAAAGTATTTCCATTTCATTTGTACATTATTTTGTTTTAGTTTTAGTGTTAGGGACAGAAAGCACGTTTTTTGGGGATGTCACTTCTTGCAACTGGGGGGCAGTAAAACATACGATGATGGGTCAGGTCATAGGTCATAATTTAGGTTTTTACCTAACCTATGTTGAAAGGAAACTCTCGCCCATGTTTAAACCAAAATAATGTGTTTAACTTTAGTGGAACATGTAAGAAGAATCAAGTTAGCTACATTTTTCCCTGTTAGCAAGTGATCCACAAACTAGGAATATTTGAAACATTGCCATCTCCTGGGCACATTTACCCAACAGATTCAGTGGCTAAGAAAAAGCTTGAGTGTGTATTTCAAAATATGTTTTTTACTAAATATATGTTTCATAATTCGTTTTTGCTGTACAGTATAATAATATGTGTTGCTAATAGTGCAACAAACCACATTAACACAATGTATTGCCCCACTCCAATCACCTACAATCCTACTCGACAAATACATATTACAGTAAGGGTCTAAATGAGAGTCTACATGTAAGTGTCTCGATACATTATTAATGGGAACAGATTGGTTAGACTCCAGTGTGTGTATTGATTCCTAGCTCCAAATTGCCTGTTAATAGTATTCACTGAGTGAAGAATTGGTAGCTGGGTCTGACTTCTTGATTGCTGTCCGGTCTGCTGCAGTTTTGCCTCCACTCGCTTATTCAGCAAATGGCTCCCTAATGCTGGGTTAAAAGCGCTGGGTAAATATTGGACAGAACACACACTGAGTTATTTTGAAACAGCCAGTTGGGAAGAATGAATAACCCAACATGTTGGGATTTCCCAAACATGGGTTAGTTTAACCATCAGTTGGGTATTTTATCATTTTCATGCTGGGTTGACCTAGCAGCTGGGTCTTTTTTAATGTAATCCTTAGTGTTATTTTCAGGGGGCATGGTTTATTAGGCGTGTGGCTTTTAGATGGATCGTATTGGCTGCCCGTTAGATTAAATGTCATTCCTGTTCATCATGTTAAATTCACATACTGACAATGTAATGGTTCCTTCATTTTTGCATTGTACACATTCTTCTGGAATGTTAGGATTATTTATTACATATTATAATGAGATGATATCTATCCCAAAAATTGGATTTGCATTGAGTTTCAGGAACCAATCCTATAAGCCTCACTAAAAATACATACATATCCATGTTCAACCTTGACATGTTGTAACTATACAACAGAACAGATGTACAGGAATGACATTTACTCTCACGGGTGGTTAAAAATAACTACCTGAAAACCACGCCCCAACTGATCCAACTGGCTGGGTAATATAACCCAACATTGTGATCTTTCCAATAATTACCCAAATTGGGTTGTTTTTAACCCAGCATTCTTTAGAGTGTAGGGTACAATTTGGATGCAGGCAATGTCAACTTAGCACTGTGTAAATGCAGAGTAATGGCTGTTCGGGTGTATTCAGTATTCACTCTGTTCTGGAAAGCTCTCTGTGGGTGTTGTGTTATTTTTGATGCAGAGGTATTTTCTGGTGATGCGCTGCAGGGAAGCAGGCAGCACTCATCCTTTCTCTACCCCCCCCCCCCACTGTCTTCTCTCTCTCTTGTTCCAAGGCTGTAGGGACAGAGAGCTAATGGCTCCAGATGTAAGGAAAGCCTCCCAGCTGCACTCAAACTCCCAGCTGTCCTTCTCTTTCTCTCCCTTCTGCTTCCACTCCACCACTGCTCTGTCTAATCAAAGGTAGTGCTTTATAGGGAGCCATTTGGGACACACCCTGTGTGTGGTGTGAAGAGATCTGTCTGCTATCACACCCAATCCCTAAGGTACCTCTACAAGGTGTGTGTGTGTGTGTGTGTGTGTGTGTGTGTGTGTGTGTGTGTGTGTGTGTGTGTGTGTGTGTGTGTGTGTGTGTGTGTGGGTGTGGGTGTGTGTGTGTGTGTGTGTGTGTGTGTGTGTGTGTGTGTGTGTGTGTGACTCCAACACAGTGAGGACAGTAGCTACACCTCTTTCCCACTGCATTATGATACTACACTAGACCGAGCAGAGCTACCATCGTCCTAGATAATGTCCTAAGATGCGTCCTCTCCGCAGGGAGCACAAAACACAATGTTTCCTTGCCTCATTTGGTTTTATTGCCGGGCTTTTGCTATAACAGCTTCTCTAGATGCACTGCATGCCAATGGAACAGTCTGTCTGCCTCCTGGCTCCTGTAGAAGATACAGTAAGCCATTTAGCAGATGGTTCTATCCAAAGTGACTTACAGTATAGTAAGTGCATACAGTACATTGTTAGAACCATAAAGCTTACTAAACATGAATCATTTCTAGCACATGTGACTGTGATCCCTGCGGAAATTGAACCCATAACATTTGTGCTACAGGCTTACCAACTGAGCAATACAGGACTGTGAACGCATGCAGCTTGGGCTACTGTACTGTCTGTTTATACTACACCCCCATGAGTTCAGGTTCAAAGGTCATTGGCTGTGTGTACTCTGGAACAAGAATTGTACAACTCTGCCCAGGCCAACCCTGAGGGGTCCTCAGACAGCAGTGTGTGTTTTAGGCTGGCAGTCATATTGGGGAGCTTTTATGTTGATCCATTCCGTTTGTTCGTTGTGGATGTGCTAGAGATCCGCCTGATCTTTACAAAATCCAGATTATCTCTCGACTTTTCCTTCTGTCTGATTATATATTCTAAAGAAGGGATTATTATGTTGGATGCCACTGTACTTTGGAATAGTTGGTGTGTAGCTAGCAGTTAAAATGTGGAGAGGGAGTTGTAATTGTACTCTATTCCTAATACGTGGAATTGACACCAAATCCTCCAAATCTGGCTGCCATTTTAACAAACATATGCCTTGCACCAAGCATCTGCCACTAATGCAATCAGTTAGACAGCTTAACTCTGACTTGTGATAAAGGATACACGACTGACTGAATCCAGACAGATACTCTCCAGAAATACAGGATCGATAAATGGTGTTTTACTGAGAAGGTGAATCGTGTTTAAGCTCAAATTGAATCTATTTATGATTAAATGGTGATCATACGATTAAGTATTTATTACTTTGGAGACAGCGGCCCCTGAGCACTCAATATGCATGGCGAGCTCGCAAACCCCTTACACGGATCTGAACACATAATGTGTTATGAAACATTGTAGGCATGGTCAATTGTTTCACCTTCAATATGTACACAGGATTTTTCTCCCCTTTAACTGGAAGTGGCACGTCCTTGAAGAATGTATATAGGAGGCAAACCGTTCCTATCCCACCTCTCTCTCTCTATCTCCTCTCTCAGCTCTCTCTCTCTCTCTCTATCTCTCTCTCTCTCTCTCTCTCTCTCTCTCTCTCTCTCTCTCTCTCAATTTCAATTAAATTTGCTTTATTGGCATGATGTAACAATGTACATATTGCAAAAGCTTACTTTGGATATTTACCATGTGAAAATAATAAGAATCAAAATGTCACAGGGACAACAGTAACAACAATAACCAAGGGTCAAAATAACCATACATTGAACAATAACAGTAAGCATACTGTAGAGGACATGTGCAGGTTGATTGGTCTGTCAGACACTGTCCCTCATCTTATGGCAGGCAGCAATGTAGTGCGCTGACAACCCACAGCTCTCTGCGTCCTCCCCCAACAGGACGGGTAGCCTACTCTCATCAGAGACGTCTTTGAAACCTTGAATAAGGATTTCAAATTTGGGGGAATGAGACTCTCTAATTGTTTTATATTTTTGACATTTTTTCAGGAAATGCAGCTATGTCTGCTGTTGTGCAGTGGTTGCACAGCCTTTCCTCTACAGGGAGCCAGGTTTTCCTGTGTCTACCCTTCTCAAAGTCAAGGCTGTGCTCACTGAGCCTGTACTCTGTCAAGGTTTTTCTAAAGTTTTTATCAGTAACTATGGTCAAATAGTTTGCCATGGTGTACTGTCCATTTAGGGCCAGATAGCATTGCATGTTGCTTTGCGCTTGTGCTTGTGTTTCCCAATGAGCAATGTAGGTTTGTTTTGATTGTGTTGTAATTTGTTTTATTCTGATTCATTGGATGTTCTGGTACTGAGGCTTCAGTGTGTCAGTAGAACATGTTAGTGAACTCAGTCCCAGGACCAGCTGGATGAGGTGACTCTTTTCTTTGCTCAGCTCTTGGCATTGCAGGGCTTGGTAATGATATGAAAGGGGGTCACTGTATTTTAGATGTTTCCAAAGCTTAATTGCTCTTTTTTTACTTTTTATTATTAGTGGATATTGACCTAATTCTGCCCTGCATGCATTGTTTGTGGACATGTAGGAGAATCTTACAGGGTTTCAATGCGGTGTTTGTCCCATTTGGTGAAATCTTGTTTTGAAATGGACCCACACCTTGCTGCCATGAAGTGCAATTGGTTCAATGACACATTTAATTCGTTTTAGCCAAATTTCAATAGGTATTTGAATTCATTTTTTAATGGCGTAGAATGCCCTGTGTGTGTTCTCTCTCAGATAATTCACAGCCTCATTAAGGTGTCCAGTTGAGCTTATTATTAAACCTAAGTAATTGTAGTGTGTGCAGTACTCTATATATTTTGTACCAATTGATAACTTTGGTCTAATTCCCTGAGATCTGGATCTTCTCTGGAAAGTAATTATTTTTGTATTTTTGGGATTTACTGCCAGTACTGCTCTAGCAGGTCCAGGCTCTGCTGTAGGCCATGTGCTGTGGGTGACAGCGGGTATAGGTAATCTGCGAAGAGTAAGGATTTAACCTCTGAATTGGGGAGACGAACACCAGGTCCTAAGGATGTTTCTAGAATAGTGGCCAATTCGTTGATGTAAATATTGAAGAGTGCAGAGCTCAGAATGCAACCCTGGCGAAGGCCCCGCCCCTTCTTAAAGAATTCTGTTATTTTCTTGAAAATGTTAATGCTGCACGTATTGCACATACATTGATTGAATTATTTCATATGTTTTACCACCAACACCACTTTCAATAACGTTGTAAAACAGTCCTGTATGCCAAATAGAATCAAATGCTTTTTGGAAGTCGAGTGTATATGTTGGTATTATTTTGGTGGACATGTTTATTTATCAGGGTGTGTAGGGTGTAAATATGATCAGTCGTGCAATGTTTTGGAATAAATAGAATTTTGCTTTTACTCAAGACATTGTGCTTATTAAATAAGTTTAGAACTATTACATTTATAATACTACAGAAAACCTTCCCCAGGTTACTGTTCACACAAATTCCTCTGTAATTGTTAGGGTCAAATTAGTCTCCGTTCTTAAAAATTGGGGTTATGAGTCCTTGATTCCAGATGTCAGGGAAATAACCTACACTCAGGATCAAATTCAACAGTTTTAATATAGCCAGTTGAGTTTGAGCATCTCATTTAGGATGCCATCAGGTAGGTCCACATGCTTTTTTAAATTTGAGGGCCTGAAGTTTCTTATAGAGCTCCTGGTCAGTAATTGGGGAGTCCAATTGATTTTGATTGTCCTTTATAGCTTTTTCTAATCCATTCAATTTCTCATTAATTTGGCATTGCCCTGCGTTTGTGTCAATTTGGAAGGTGTTGTAGTGTTTTAAAATGGGTTGTCCATATGTCACCATTTTGTATCGCTAATTTCTCTCGTTTCAATTTGTTTTGTGTTTATGGACTCCTCAATTAGTGTCAGCTGCTTGCTGTTGCAGTGTGCTTTTTTAGTTCTGAGTGTACTTTTATAGAGTATTAAAGTCTCACAGTAATGAAGGCGTAATTCATCATTATTTGTGCCTCCATGCTTTTGGTTGGATAGTGTTCTAAGTTTTTTCCTTGTCATTTTAAAGTCTGCATCAAACCAGTTCAGTTGTCATCTGTGGTCTTTAAAAAACATTTTTTTTAAATCAATTTCAGTTGTGCTTCTTTTGCTGTTTGCCTAAATATATAGTTGATGTTTTTATTGCTAGATTGATGCCTTCTTTACTGTGAGTGAATGTGCTATCCAGAAAGTTATCTAAGTGTTTGGATATTTTGGTTACAGGTTGGTTTTGGTATTCTCCTGTGCTGTTCTGTATGAATTTCTGATGTTGTACAGCTTACTGTGTGGTTGTTTCCATGTCTGTTCTTTTGAGGAACAACGTAGTTTGGCTCTTTCTCTCTCTCTCTCTCTCTCTCTCTCTCTCTCTCTCTCTCTCTCTCTCTTTCTATCTCTTCTTTCTCCTCTCTCTTGCTCTCAGCTTTCTCTCTCTCAAATCTCTCTCAATCTCCTCTCTGTCACTCTCTCTCTCTTTCTCTCTCGCTCACCAGTCTCTCGCTCTCAAATCTTTCTCACCTAACTCTCTCTCTCTCAGCTCTCTGTATCTCCTCTCTCTCTCTCTCTCTCTCTCACCATCTACTCACTCTCTCACACACACCCCTCTCTCTCTTTCTCTCTCTCTAATCTCTCTCTCTCTCTCTAGAATTGTTAATCACCCCCAACCTGCATTCAGAATGACTGCCAGGTAGGCAAGATTGAATACTGAGACTACCTCAATCATCAAAACAGGAACAACCATCTCAGTAACTAACGGGTCCAATAAATCCAACTACTAACAGATTTTATTAGTTTAGAAAATTGTATGTTATTTATCTTATTGTAGCATAAAATGAATCAACCAATCAATGCAAAAAACAACAGATATAACAGTAAAACAAAAATTATCCCTGCAATTAAACATTTATTGGTAGTACCCTATCCCTACACGCAGAACCTCTTTGGAACCCTTTTTTGTAAGAGTGTATCTCTTCTCTCACCGCTCTCTCTCCCTCTTTCTAAAAAAGAAGACATTCAGCATAGTCACAGAGTCACGTGTGAATGTGGTGGAGAGAGAATTCACAGCTGTCGGTCATATAAGCGTGGGGCTGAAGGAGAGGGAAAGCAGAGCACGTTTTTACAAGCCAAGCACGTTTTACATTTAGAATGTCACGACCCAGGGGTCAGGATGTTGTGACCATACGAAATAAATAGCTAAATAATGGTGTGAACTCAACCTCTGTCCCCCCACCGCATCCCTCAGACTGAGAACCTACGTCACCACCGCTGTGACTCTCTCCTCTCTCCCTCTCTCTCTCTCTCTCTCTCTCTCTCTCTCTCTCTTGATCACACTCTTTCTCTCTCTCTCTCCCTCTCTCTCTCTCTCTCTCTCTCTCTCTCTCTCTCTCTCTCTCTTGCTTGATCACACTCTTTCTCTCTCTCCCTCTCTCTCTCTCTCTCTCTCTCTCTCTTGCTTGCTCACACTCTTTCTCTCTCTCACTCTTCATGTCTTTCTCTGCTCTCTTTTCCTCTTACATTGTATTTTAAAGGGCAACCTTGTCCTCCTGAATACTGCCCCCTCCCATCCCCGGTCACATCACCTTCCTTCTCTTTCTATACTACCTAATAGGACCACTCCTAGACAGACATTTTGAAGTTGTTGTTGTGACACTGTGCCAGTCGAAAAATATTGATTCAACCCTGCAGGTGTTTTTATTTGAGGAAAGATATAAGAGTGGAGGTAGCTGGCAGACCGACAGACAGTGGTATATCTATCCTGTCCCTTAGTCTGCAACTCTCCCCCAGAGACTGGGCTGTGTTCTTGTTTCTTTTAGTATTGGTTCATGGAGGCGGAAGTGTAAAACTCGGTTCCCCAGTGGAATTACACACTATTGCCCATGTTGGTGGACAAGCAAATGAGCAAATCAAATCTAATTTTATTGGTCACATGCACATGGTTAGCAGATGTTAATGAGAGTGTAGCAAAATGATTGTGCTTCTAGTTCCGGCCGTGCAGTAATATATACAGTGGGGCAAAAAAGTATTTAGTCAGCCACCAGTTGTACAAGTTCTCCCACTTAAAAAGATGAGAGAGGCCTGTAATTTTCATCATAGGTACACTTCAACTATGACAGACAAAATGAGAAAATAAATCCAGAAAATCACATTGTAGGATTTTTTTGCAAATTATGGTGGAAAATAAGTATTTTGGTCAATAACAAAAGTTTATCTCAATACTTTGTTATGTACCCTTTTTTGGCAATGACAGAGGTCAAATGTTTTCTGTAAGTCTTCATAAGGTTTTCACACACTGTTGCTGGTATTTTGGCCCATTCCTCCATGCAGATCTCCTCTAGAGCAGTGATGTTTTGGGGCTGTTGCTGGGCAACACGGACTTTCAACTCCCTCCAAAGACTTTCTATGTGGTTGAGATCTGGAGACTGGCTAGGCCACTCCAGGACCTTGAAATGCTTCTTACGAAGCCACTCCTTCGTTGCCCGGGCGGTGTGTTTGGGATCATTGTCATGCTGAAAGACCCAGCCATGTTACATCTTCAATGCCCTTGCTGATGGAAGGAGGTTTTCACTCAAAATCTCACGATACATGGCCCCATTCATTCTTTCCTTTACACGGATCAGTCGCCCTCGTCCCTTTGCAGAAAAACAGCCCCAAAGCATGATGTTTCCACCCCCATGCTTCACAGTAGTTATGATGTTCTTTGGATGCAACTCAGCATTATTTGTTCTCCAAACACGACGAGTTGATTTTGGAGTTCTATTTTGTTTCATCTGACCATATGACATTCTCCCAATCTTCTTCTGGATCATCCAAATGCTCTCTAGCAAACTTCAGACGGGCCTGGACATGTACTGGCTTAAGCAGGGGGACACGTCTGGCACTGCAGGATTTGAGTCCCTGGCGGCGTAGTGTGTTACTGATGGTAGGCTTTGTTACTTTGGTCCCAGCTCTCTGCAGGTCACTCACTAGGTCCCCCCGTGTGGTTCTGGGATTTTTGCTCACCGTTCTTGTGATAATTTTGACCCCACGGGGTGAGATCTTGCGTGGAGCCCCAGATCGAGGGAGATTATCAGTGGTCTGGTATGTCTTCCATTTCCTAATAATTGCTCCCACAGTTGATTTCTTCAAACCAAGCTGCTTACCTATGGCAGATTCAGTCTTCCCAGCCTGGTGCAGGTCTACAATTTTGTTTCTGGTGTCCTTTGACAGTTCTTTGGTCTTGGCCAGAGTGGAGTTTGGTGTGTGACTGTTTGAGGTTGTGGACAGGTGTCTTTTATACTAATAACAAGTTCAAACAGGTGCCATTAATACAGGTAACGAGTGGAGGACAGAGGAGCCTCTTAAAGAAGAGGTTACGGGTCTGTGAGAGCCAGAAATCTTGCTTGTTTGTAGGTGACCAAATACTTATTTTCCACCAAAATTTGCAAATAAATTAATTAAAAATCCTACAATGTGATTTTCTGGATTTTTTTCTAATTTTGTCTGTCATAGTTGAAGTGTACCTATGATGGAAATCACAGGCCTCTCTCATCTTTTTAAGTGGGAGAACAAGGTACAGTGGGGAGAACAATATTTGATACATTGCCGATTTTGCAGGTTTTCCTACTTACAAAGCATGAAGAGGTCTGTAATTTGTATCATAGGTACACTTCATCTGTGAGAGATGGAATCTAAAACAAAAATCCAGAAAATCACGTTGTATGATTTTTAAGTAATTAATTTGCATTTTATTGCATGACATAAGTATTTGATACATTAGAAAAGCAGAACTTAATATTTGGTACAGAAACCTTTGTTTGCAATTACAGAGATCATACGTTTCCTGTAGTTCGTGACCAGGTTTTCAAACACTGCAGCAGGGATTTTGGCCCACTCCTCCATACAGACCCCTACTGTATATATATATTTATGGATGAGCGATGGCCGAACAGCATAGGCAAGATGCAGTACATGATAAAGAGTACAGTATATACATATACATATGAGATGAGTAATGTAGGGTATGTAAACATTATATAAAGTGTCATTGTTTAAATTGACAAGTGATACATGTATTACATCCCATTTTTAATTACCACCATAGAGCATGCTTATGTCATGGTATTACTGTAGTTCTCTCAGTGTTGGAGGTTTATCAAAAGAGATTGTTGCTTTCTCAATTAGATTAAGATGAAACAATTCGAACAGTCGAACAGAAGGCATATATCTCTCATTATATGAGCCTCGAGAAGGCAAGAGAGAGAGCGCCGTGGCTGCATTATCAGCATGGCTGTGTCTAAGGAGGGTGTAATTCTTTCTTCCACTGTATTGTCTGTGTGTGTATGTTGTGCAATAGCATATCCCTCCTTATGGATACCACTCACTGTGCTGTATACACGCAGCACCCTATTAGAGACGACGGTTAGATATGGAGTGTTGTCTATGATGATGATGGCGGGATATGAATTATATTTAACTTCATGGGATTTGTCATAGCTCTAGCATGGTGGGTTTAGGGATTAGTATAGTTCCAATGGACAGTATGACATAAAGTATATGTGTGCCTCTTGGATAAACAATGTGAGTTAAACTAGTATTGATAGCCATTGTTATCAATGGAGCCAATTTACCTACAATAAATAGTTTACAAACTTGCTGTCAGGATTTGGCCAGGGTTGTTCCGGGTTTTTGTCAGTAGATGTCCCCATTGTGCTTTTTGTCCCTATGTTTTTCCCTTGATCCTCATTATTATTTGCACCTGTGTCTCGTTTCCCCTGATTGTATTTAAACCCTTTGTTTCCCTCAGTTCTGTGCTCTGTGTTTGTATGTTAGCACCCTGCCCTAGTGTTCTGTGTGCTCTTGTCGATTCCGGGTGACGTTCTTGTGATTTTTTGTTTTTGTTTATTTTTGGTGAGTTTCTTTTGAGTTATTTTTGTGTTTTACCTACCACCTTTTGGATTTGCCATTTTTGTATTTTAGGATTTTTTCTTTATTAAATTACACCGTCTTAAGTACTGCTGTGTCTGCCTCATCTTCTGGGTTCTGCTGTCTATTCGTGGCTCAGTTGGTTAAGTGACTGTTTCTCACTCCGGAGACCCAGGTTCGAAACCGGGTCCTGACAGAAACACAGAGCCAAAAATGAACCCAGAGGCAGCCAGTTCCCAGGACCTTTTTGCCACGCTGTCCCACCACCAGGAGACTGTCCAACGCCACGAAGCCGCCCTGGTTCAGCAAGAGGCCTTAATGGCTAGACATTCTCATCTTCTGTCGGAGATGCTGACTTCCATTAAGCAAATATCTGATCGACTTACCCCGGCAACAGTTTCCGTCCCAGTACCTCAGGTTCACGTACCCATGGCAGTTAACCCCCTGGCTGAACCTCGTCTTCCACCTCCCCAACGGTTCTCAGGTGATCCAAGTGCTTGTAAAGGCTTTCTCACTCAATGTTCTCTCTCCTTTGAGCTGCAACCCTCGTCGTTTCCCACCGACCGGTCTAAGATCGCATATATCATCACCCTGCTGTCGGAAAAAGCCCTGGCCTGGGCTACTGCTGTGTGGGATGCCCATAGTTCCTGCTGTGCCAGCTACTCTGCCTTTGCTGAGGAATTCAAACGAGTGTTTCAAGGCCCAAGCAGTGGTTCTGACTCAGCCAAACAGCTCCTGACTCTCCATCAAGGTTGGCGCAGCGTGACGGACTATGCCATCCAGTTCCGCACGGAACAACGAGGCGCTCACGGTGTGCTTTCTGAAAGGCCTTTCCGACACTATCCAAGATGAACTGGCCACTCGGGAACCACCGGACAATCTCGAGTCCCTGATCAAGTTGGCCTCACGCATTGACCAGCGTCTGAGAGAGAGAGAACTCAACCGTAGACCTCTAGCCCCTATCAGTCCCAGCTCCGAGTCCCCACCTTTATCATTGCTGGCTCCACCGGAACCCATGCAGATTGGACGCATCTCCCAGGCTGAGAGAGACCGCCGGATGAGGGAGCGACGCTGTCTATATTGCGGCAAACCGGGCCATTTCCGTTCCACGTGTCCCGGGCTCCAGGGAAACGCTCTGTCCCGTACAGACCGGGGGGAACTGTAACGGGAAACATAACCTCCTCCCATCCGTCCAACTCCCGTCTGCTCATTCCAGTCACCCTCTCCTGGGACAACCACAAGCTTCACCTTCAAGCCTTGGTAGACTCTGGAGCCGCAGGTAACTTCATGGATGGTGTCTGGGCGAAGGAGAATGGCGTTCCCTCTGAACCTCTAAGTGACCCCATGAGGGTTGCTACATTGGATGGAAGCCCTTTGGGATCTGGACTTGTCACTCATGTCACTACCTCCTTGAGACTTTCAGTTTCACAACACCAGGTTCGAAACCGGGTCCTGACACTTGCCGTGTCTGAATACCCATACTTGCGTCCTAAATAAAAGGCTGTTTGAGTGTGCAAAACAATAATGGTTAATAGTATGCACCATTTCAAAAATGTAGTATACCTTAAATTCCTGGATGTCATAATATTTTTGGCTTTGACAACGGCTGTTCAATTAGATATGGGGATGCGCTATCGAAAGAAAGAAAAATACGGAAAAGAACACAATTGCGCATTGACGCATGCGAAAATTGAGTATTTGAATTCTTGAAAATCGAGTATGGTTTAAATTCCTGGCTATATAATTGGGAATATGCCGAATAGCGAATCTTCTATGTGCAACCGATGTGAAATAGCTAGCTAGTTAGCGGGATGCGCGCTAATAGCATTTCAATCGGTGATGTCAATCACTCTGAGACCTTGAAGTAGTTGTTCCCCTTGCTCTGCAAGGGCCGCGGCTTTTGTGGAGTGATAGGTAACGATGCTTCGGGTCCCTGGTTCGAGCCCAGATAAGTGCGAGTAGCTATACTGTTTACATATAGTGGTGTACAAATGTAGGCTAAATTGGCTTTGTTCTACCTAAAATGATCCCAAGTATTGCATTGTAGGCTACATCTTTGAAAAAATAAGTCATTTTTCTATCCAAAGTGGATTTCTGTTTTCTCATAGCAGAGTGTTTCTGGTTCTCTTAGCCTTTGTCAGAGCTTTTAAACAAAGTACTAAACCGTATTTTATTTCTGAATGTATCGGCACTGGGGATTCGGGATGTGGCTGCGTTATTGATGTCATGTTAATCAGGCCTTTTGATTTGAACATATAGATTGTTTTAGTTTTGCAGTCTAGGCTCCCTATTTAGTTATTTAATTTATGGATCAAGCAGCAGTCATTTTGATGTCATTATGGTCCAGCGGTTCAGAATTTGCAATTGCACCCGTCTATCCACGTTTTTCTGTGCAATAGCCTTTTGATTTGAACACTTGAAAAGTTTGTTACAGCTCTTTGGTTTCACTAATAAATACAGGGGCTTCAGAAATTATTCAGACCCCTTGACTTTTTACACATTTTGTTACTTTACAGCCTTATTCTCAAATGGATTAAAAAATAATAATCTGCTGCAATCTACACACAATACCCCATAATGACAAAGCAAATGTATTAAATATAAAAACAGAAATACCTTAAGTATTCAGACCCTTTGCTATGAGACTCGAAATTGAGCTCTGGTGCATCCTGTTTCCATTGATCATCCTTGAGATGCTTCTACAACTTGATTGGAGGCCAACTGTGGTAAATTCAATTGATTGGACATGAAAAACAATGACATTTCTAAGTGACCCCAAACTTTTTAACTGTAGTGTAAATATGATTTATATGTCCAAAAATGTATGTAGCATCTACAGACTGCCCCTTTAAGTCTATCAAAACTGTGTGAGTTTGAGTATGTGTCCATTAGGCCTATGGATTTTTTTATCATTATGATTTAGTTTGAGCAATAAAATATCCACTTTTATTCCCTAGGATTGGATCTGCACAATGCATCTGTTGCAAGAGTGCATTTTTCACTGGCTGTCCACTGATTTCAAAAACAATGATTGATAGGCAGCTTAAACTTTTTGAATTGAACCATTATTGGGTTCAAATACACATGTCGATTTGTAAACAGCCATCCACAACAACCTCAATCTGCAAGGCGCAAATAGCTAAATGAGAGAGCAGCAGTGTGATTCACATCAATGCACTAAGTAGATATCAATAATAAGTGATATCTGTATCGCCGCCGTAGGCTACACCACTGCTGTCATCCTTACCTCCAAGTGTTTATTCGTGTTGGATAATCTTTGGATGCAGACAGCAGTCGCACCATTGGAAGACATAGTTAAGAACTGTAGCCTACAAAAGCCTATTCCTGCTCTTTTCCCGTGATCCATCAAACACATTTGGTGTGTCATCATAGTGGTCTCTGACTTGGAGCAAACTTAAACTTGCACCTTTTTTCAATGCTGATTTGAATGTCCTTGGGGAAACAGAGAAGTATCACATATTTTGTTGCTCGCAAACATCCTTTCTGAAAGTAAAAGTAATTACTCTAAGTAATTATCTAGTTTTTCAAAAGTATCTGTAATCTGTTTACAATATTTTAGCTGGTAATATAGCGGATTACATTTACCGTTTTTTTTGTAATCCGTTACTCCCCAACGTGCTCCATTCCTATTCTATTCAGAGTTTAGAAAAATGTATTGAATTCTCGGCCCGGTCCAACCTACTCAGCCTGTCAAGAGCCACTAGGTGCTAAATAGTATGCGACGATGAGTACATAATATGTAGTTTAAGTATGTAGTATGCTATTATGGGTGTCGGATATTGCCACTGTCTTCAGCTGTATCCACTTAAAGTGAGAAGAGGTGTTATGTGCTTTGAATGACTCAACTCACAATATTGTTTCGCGCACGCTCGTGTGTGTGTGTGTGTGTGTGTGTGTGTGTGTGTGTGTGTGTGTGTGTGTGTGTGTGTGTGTGTGTGTGTGTGTGTGTGTGTGTGTGTGTGTCTCACATAATACCTTGTGGGATGTGTTGTATGAAGAGCAGCCACAGACCACAAACCACAGGAGAGGAACAATAATGGCAGGGACAGGAGTCTGCTATGGTATCATCTCAGGATGTGTCCCAAATGGCCGCCTATTACCTTTGCGCTACACATAGGAGATAGGGTGCCCTATGGGCCTTGGTCAAAGGTTTTGCACCATGGAGGGAAAGGGGTGCCATTTGGGAAGTAGAGTCGACAGAGCGGAACATGGTCGCCATTACATCATCACAGGTCAGCACAGAGCGGTGAGGAGAGCTCAACGCTCGCTTAGGGTCTCTGTCAGAGTTACAGCGGTGACATAAGCGCTCAGTTTAGGAGAAACGCTGACGCCAGGAGGATCTTTTGGGGCAGGATAAAAGGGAGGGATGGCGGGAGGGGAAAAAAGAGAGAAAGAAGGGTGGTAATTACACTACAGTTGGCCATGTCTCACTACTCCCTATATCTAGCGCCCACACATCACATTTTATTTACCCTCTGTGCCCCTTCCTCATCCTACAAATACTGTGGCTGTGTCATAAGTGTAACCCTATTCCCTTAATAAATCAGATATTTTGATGAGACCCCAATGGGCCCTGATCAAAAGTAGTGGGCCCTGATCAAAAGTAGTGCACTAAGACACTTTCTGTAACTGCACCCTAACACAGAGACTGACATACAGTACACAGCCCTCCTGCTCTCTGAAAACAGGCCAAGGGCAGGCATAGCTCTGCATAATGCATCTATTGCTAGGAGCACACACACACACACACACACACACACACACACACACACACACACACACACACACACACACACACACACACACACACACACACACACACACACACACACACACACACACACACACACACACACACACACCAGGCTGAACTTGGCAGTCTCTAGAGAACAACAGGCAGAATACTACACACTCCAAAAAACTATTTTGGAACTACATAAGGTTCTTGAGAGTGATGCCATTTGGGAACCATTTTAGGATCTCTAAAGAACCATGCATGGGATGGTTCTTTGAATAACCATACAAAAATCCCAAATCAGAAATGTTTTTAAGACAATACAAGACATAATTTAAAAGGCCTTCTTTTGAGGGTCTAGATTTACCCTAATATAGTGGCCTGAAACTCATAGTTTACAGGCCCCATCTGGCCTGTAAATCACATTAGGAACACCTTTCTAGTATTGAGTTGCATCCTCTTTTGTCCTCAGATCAGCCTCAATTTGTCGGAGCATGGAATCTACAAGGTGTCGAGCATGAAAATCCCAGCAGCGTTGCAGTTCTTGACACACTCCAACTAGTGCGCTTGCACCTACTGCCATACCCTATTCAAAGGCCCTTAAATTTGTTGTCTTGCCCATTCACCCTCTGAATGGAACATACACAATCCATGTCGTAATTGTCTCAAGGCTTTAAAAATATTTTATTTACCTGTATCCTCCCGTTCATCTACACTGATTGAAGTAAATTTAACTGGTGACATTAATAAGGGATCATTGCATTCACCTGGTTAGTCTATGTCATAGGAAGAGCAGAGTGTAGCTGGCAAGCAAATCAAACAATATTTGGATGTAGCCATTTAGTTTATCCCCTGAAAGTTAGCTTGTTAACTAGCCATATTGACGTGATCTGTTATTAGCTAGCTAGCCAATTTGCCGAGGTCCATCAATCAATGTAGCGTAGCTATCATGTCTGTCAGCTGCAATTGTGATTATTAAACACTCTTAAAAACATTGTTGAAAAGGGGACAATGTAAGCTAACTTCTCTAGGTAGGCCTACGAAAAAAGTACATTTGGTCTACTTGCTACTATGTTTAGCCAACTGTACCACATTTCTATGAGTAGCTTGCTAAGTAAACATTATCAGTACATCGGCAAATGTGCCCTTCTGCTGCTTGACAGGCAGAGCTCACAAAGGATGGGAAATTAACTTTAACCAATCATACTTTTCAGGTATAGTTCACTTTAATTTTATATCACTCAAATATCCAATTATCTATCTGAAATTACACGATCAATTGATGTTTACTGATCATGAAAAGCATGCAGTTATGTGCTGTATAACTCAGATGATAGCGCTAAATATGTGATATTTCTTCCATGGAATAATCAGAAATATGTTGTTCTGATTATGCTCTTTAAAATGTGATTGGAATGACTCCAAGGGTCGGGAACAGTACTATATGAGACTACCTTAAACATCTAAACTTGAACAACCATTTCAGTAACGGGCGCAAAACGTCCAACTAACAGATGGCATTGTTTTGGAAAATGTATGTCATTTATATCTGAAGAGCATAAGAGTAATCAATCAATCAATGGATGTATATGCAAAAACATAGATATTGAAATAACAATATTAAAAATTGACCTGCAAATATGATAATGACAGGCATGGTTTTGGTTCAACTCTGGTTATTAACACCAACACTGAGATTATTTTACACCAATAGGGTTCATTTAATGCTTTACAGTGTTAATTTATCTCTTGACACTAGAATTTGTTGCCATAACACTGCACAGCTGATTCAAATAACCAACTCCATTATCAAGCATTGGTTAGTTGAATCAGCTCTGTAGTGCTAAGGCATAAACCAAAACGTGAAACCAGAGGGGGGCCAAGGACAGCGTTTGGGAAATCCTGTCCTAAATGACAATCTATTCCATATTTAGTGCAATACTTTTGACAATGGCACACAGGGCTGGTTTGTTCAGGCATGAAGAGGGAGAGTAGTATCTGCTAGTTTTCTATGACTATTAATGAGAGTGAGACTTACAGGCACTGGAATTATGGCAACAACACAATACAAGACAGGAAGGACAATACAGCACTGGACTGTTTTTTACTCACAGACTTTTTTGACTTGATTTGGCTGCAGGCAGTTTGGTATCCGATTTTGAAAACACATTGTTACTGCCTGAACATCAACTGGTAGGGAAATATGAATGCCTTGTAACCTGCCCAGAGCTGTATTTCCCTGTGTTGTTGTTGTCTTTCTCTTGCTTTTGGTCTGATCTTCATGGTCCTACTGTATGTGAAGACCTACTGTACGTATTCCTAACTTCTACACGGTTCAGTCAGCAGAGTATTGGCCTCCGCTCGGAGGTTTCATCCTCCAGGGGAGTTTTTTGATTGATTGACATTGGATGACCTCTTTCTCTCTCCCAGGCATGCCCAGTTTCATCAAGTCTCCAGATGACCAGACAGGTATTTCGGGAGGCGTGGCATCCTTCGTATGCCAGGCGGTGGGCGATCCCAAGCCACGCATCACTTGGATGAAGAAGGGCAAGAAAGTCAGCTCTCAGCGCTTTGAGGTACATGGCCTACTACTGTATTTTATTGATTTAATTTGACATATACGATGTACAACAGATTTTTCACCAGAGTTTAGCTACATAGCTAATCCTCACCCATAAATGAGAATGGATCAGCTTGCCCGTACAGAGAAGGTTGAGAAAAACTGTAGGAACACCAAGCAGACATAGTGTACCTTTCCTAATTACATTACCAGATTCATTTTTATTCTATGGGCATACCCACATCCTTATTTCAAAGCAGCACTCAACCACAAGTCTGTCTGTTTCAGTTGTCAGTTGAGTGACCACCTCCCTCTCTCGCTCTGTCTGCCTTTTATTCCACCAAAGAAGCACCTGAAGCAATGCAGAAACAAGATGTGGAGACCCTGCTCAGACAAGATAGGTACAGATACACAGACAGGCAGGCAGACAGACTGGCAGAGAGACAGACAGACCAGCAGGCATGTGCACAGATTGAGCTCAACCAGTGCTCGAGTACCTGCCCTTTTGCCTTCTTATGAGAAAGGAGGGCAAAAAGGGGACTATCAGCTAGTTGGAATACTTTATTTTATTTATTGTGTTTTAAAGAATATATATATATATAAAAAAAGAAAAATTAGACCTCAAACTAGCTAATTTAATTTCTCTTGAATCTTATATCCCCCCTCCCTCCCGCCTCAAGCACGCACTCAGCTGACTTCTGCATGCAGTGCTCTGTGCTGTCTACAGTTTTGAACACTGGTAAACTTCTTTTAAGTTGGACCTGTGATGTGTGTCTCTCGCTGTTATGGACAGAGAATGGGGCAAGTGTTTGCTAGTAAGTGGCAGATGTCCGCAGCAACAAATTCAAATCAAGCCGAAATAGAACATTTTTTTTGACAGCATAGCTAACATAATTTGCTATGATCAGTTGATAGCCACACGTTTCCTGATTTCACTCATCTCGTCTCTAGTTAGAAGCCCACTAGGAGTCACTGGCACTAGCTTACTTACAGTAAGGGATGAGTGTGCTGTTGCAGAAAATAAATAGGCCAATGCAACAAAATACAAATCTAAATGTTCTGATACAGAGACAGTTTACACTACCGTTCAAAAGTTTGGGGTCATTTAGAAATGTACTTGTTTTTTAAAGAAAATTATGTTTTTGTCCATTAAAATAACATCACATTGACCAGAAATACAGTGTAGATGTTGGTAGTGTTGTAAATAACCATTGTAGCTAGAAAAGGCAGATTTTTATGAGGCCCATTATCAGCAACCATCATTCTTCTGTACGTTGTGTTAATTATTTAACTGCCTGTTCAGGGGCAGAATGACAGATTTGTACCTTGTCAGCTCAGGGATTTGAACTTGCAACCTTTCAGTTACTAGTCCAACACTCTAACCACTGGGCTACCCTGCCGCTAACCTAAGTTTAGCATTTTAAAAGGCTAATTGATCATTAGAAAACCCTTTTGAAACTAAACCATCTAGGAACGTAATTTAACAGCTGTATTCATATTTACAGATGGCATACAAGTTTGTTATAAAGGCACATGAAAGTAGTGACACGTGACATATGCTAATTTTCCTGAAACAAGATGCCAGTCGAGGACGTGTGAGGCATCTGTTTCTCAAACTAGACAATCTAATGTACTTGTCCTCTTGTTCAGTTGTGCACCGTGGCCTCCCACTCCTCTTTCTAGCCTGTAATCAAACCCACAAATGCTGATGCTCCAGATTCTCAACTAGTCGAAAGATGGCCAGTTTTATTGCTTCTTTAATCAGCACGACAGTTTTCA
Organism: Oncorhynchus masou masou; assembly: GCF_036934945.1. NCBI lineage: Eukaryota > Metazoa > Chordata > Actinopteri > Salmoniformes > Salmonidae > Oncorhynchus > Oncorhynchus masou. Next base: position 40,699,702 of record NC_088226.1, on the reverse strand, counting down.
GCTGTGCTAACATAATTGCAAAAGGGTTTTCTAATGATCAATTTAAAAACAAATCTGCCTTTTCCAGCTACAATACATTTACATTTACAACATTAACAATATCTCCACTGTATTTTGATCTATTTTATTTTATTTTAATGATAAAAAAGGATTTTCCTTCAAAAACAAGTACATTTCTAAGTGACCCCAAACTTTTGAGTGGTAGTGTATATCATGAATTTGGATTTATGGGAACAAAGGGAATAGCCCCTTCAGTGATAACCCAGCCTATCTGGCACTCTAGGCAGGCTCAAGTGAACGCTCAAAGTGATTGAAAAATGTCATACTATTTGAACCTAGGTGTGCTCGACTGACACAGATCCAGTCATTTGAGTAAAGAATGTTCTGGAATGTTCTCTTCCTCTCATGTGGATGTTTGGGTCAGAGAGTTTCCACTGCAGTGGAAGGAAGTTTAGGAGACCCCCTCCCTTGACCTGTGACCTCTAATTATTTACCACCCTAAAGACTGGCTTCCTGAAATGCCTTCCTGAAATACCTGCTGTCCACTCAGGGTCATCATTTCATACAACACATTTCTCTCTAATCGGGTAATTGTATCAGATCATACCCACCTACTCCTCTTAGCTCCCTGCCTGTGGAGCATAGGGCAGCGACAAAGTCATGCAATGTCGGAGGGTCCTTTTCAATTGAGATCAGAATAGAGTAGTCTCTATTTGAGATGGCTTAATAGAGTTTGAGTTTGGTCAGGTATGCCAGGTATGCTTGTGCAGACTGGGTAGAATTGGAGCATAGTCTGTACTCTTGTTATAAACCCAGTTCCTCAGTCCCGCCTACGTAGTAAGTAGAAGTTACACCTATATTAGTCCTATATTAGTGATCCAAAAAGGAGTGTTCCCTTGGCTCAGTGGGCTCTACAGTGCTCTGGTGGTCCTGTACGTATTGAGGAAATAGCGATCAAAGGGATGCCCGTGCTAAGATGACCGTTTAAATCAGTTTAGATTTGAATCTTAGTCACAGGACGACCATAGGTCTGATTGTAATGCCTTTTATCTCCTCTCCCCATCCGTGTGTTCAGGTGATAGAGTTTGACGACGGCTCAGGGTCCGTCCTGCGTATCCAGCCCCTGAGGACCCACAGGGACGAGGCCATCTATGAGTGTACTGCCATCAACAGTGTGGGAGAGATCAACACCAGCGCCAAACTCACCGTCCTGGAAGGTACGATACACCTCTCTCACTCCTTTTCTCTGTCTCTCTCTTGATCATTCTTTTTATAAAGCTTTTTCTCTCTAACTCTCTCTCTCTCGTTCTACTCATATGCGCAGGCACAAACACACTCCCTCTTTCCCTCTCGCTCTCTGTGTCTGTCTCACTCATCTCTCTTATTCTCCTCATCTATTCCCGCCACAATGAGTTTCTCTGTCTTGATCAGCGAGGCTCAATATGTCCACACAGATTCCAACGATGTCGTTTTATGTCCTGTTGCTTTTGATAGCCTGCTTGGTTGATGAAATAGAAACAATACATCAGTTTGTGATTCGCCCATAGCTGTTAGATGTACTGATTAGAGATGTGTCTTGACATCTCTATTTTATTACACTTTCCAACCATGAATCTACAATCTGACAGCAGGAATTGTTTTTGTTCAGAAGCTTATAGCTACTGTAGAGGGGTCTGTGTGAAATTTGTTTTTTCCTCTCCTGACAGTGGAAACAACAATTATTTTATCCACACTCAAATTGATAGAGAAGTATTTGCAAACATTTGGCCCGCTGGCAGGGTTTTTCCAAATCACCTAGGAACACATTATCTGGACTAGGAGACAATATTGTAGATACCGTCAGGCTGGCTGGCTTCTTCATGGCTTGCTCAGCAAACATAGCCAGAAAACCCCCAAGACTTCAGTCTATGTCCCAAATGGCACACTATTTCCTGTGTAGTGCTCTGCTTTTGGCTAGTACCCATAGGACTCTTGTCAAACGTAGTGCACTTTGGAATAGGGTGTCATTTGGGACACATTCTCAGAACTACCAAAGGTTTTATTAGGCGTGTGGCTGGGTGCTGAGGTTATTGGTGTTAACCCGGGATCGGTATAAGCTGATCTAGGATCAGATTAATGGCAGAATTACCATCAGTCGGATGTAAATGTATGCAGATAGATAGAGGAGCCAGATAGGGGGGCTTTGTAGCATGTACTAGACTGGTGTCTGATCAGTCTTAATCTGTATCTCAATTGGCACCATATCCCCTATATAGTGCACTACTTTTGATTAGGGCTCAGGACTCTGATCAAAAGTAGTGCACTACATAGGGTAGGGCACCATTTGGGACATATACATTGGGCAGCCATAGGGCTCTGGACAAAAGTACGTCACTATGTACGGAGTAGGGTGTCATTTGGAAAGCAACCCTAGTCTGTCTGTGTTGAACAATAGTGCTGCTATGATTGGCAGACATGCTGTCTGAGTACAGTGTGAATCCTCCTGGTGTATCGAGTGTGATGTGTTCGGGAGAAGGACATGGCTGATGGTTGACTGTAGGCTGACTCATGGATAAAAGGATTGTGCTTGGGTCACGTTGCTCCCACTCACACGTTACTGTACATCAGCATGTGAAGGATTGGGATCAGGAGGATGACGGAAAGAAAGCAGTGATGTTTTAGACAGAACTCCTGTTTGTTCCCTGAGGTTGAGCCGAGACAGGGAGTGGAGATGATGGAGGAGAGAAGGAGAGTGGTGAGAGTAATGGATGGTGAGAGGAGGAGAGGACAGGAGGAGAGAAGATTGGTGAGCGTAATGGATGAGTGGAGGAGATGAGACAGATGGCATGGCCTATTGGGGGCGTGGCTTTCCGATAGATATTTTTGGCCACCCATGAGTTCTTATTCATTCTTATTCATCATGTTAAGTTTGTACACTGCAAATCTTATTTTTCCTTCAATATTTGTGTACATTAGATTTGTCTTTACAGATATTATTTAAATATTATAACAAATTGATAACTCTCCCAATACTGGGACATGCATAGGGTAAATGTCAATTTATTTGGGGTTTTTCATGAAGTTTTAAATGTTCAACAAGTTCAAATTAAATCCATCATTAAGTTAAAATTTTAAATAGTAAACAATTCAAACAATATGTACTCAATTCAAATCAGGGAAACCAAATGGTAGTACTCTCCTGTGGCCTGTTCGCTCCGTGTGAAGGTCTGATCTGGTCCCTCCTCCGCACCTCTTCTGGTGGTCTGGTGCTAGGGCTGGTGCTGAAAACTGATATCTGAATTGGTGCTGGATCTGCAGAAGGGATGGAAGACAACCTGAGGAGCAAGCAGACCCACAAGGGAGCCCCAGACCCGAAGGACAGTGATGGCACTCCCATGTGGTCCACTCGCTCCAGGTTAATATCTGTTAGTCCCTCCTCTGCACCTCATCTGGTGCTGTGACTGGGTCTGGTGCTGGAACTGGGACTGGTGTTGGATCAGTAGAGCGATGGAAGGACAACCTGAGGAGTGAACAGACACACCTGGAAACACAAGACCTGGAGATCAGTGATGGTACTCCCCTGAGACCTGCTTGCAGTGGGAGGGCTGCAGGCCAATGGTAGAGGGGAGTAAGGCTTGCCTCTGCAGAACTACTCACCTCAAGGTCTGCAGTGCGTCCCCTCCTCCTCAAGCAGCTGGTCCGGTTTTGGATGCTGGGGGGTTCTGGGTCCGTAGAATGGGGAGTCAGGTCGGCCGCGGTCTAGCCACTGTTACCCACAAAGCCGCAGACCTAGAAACAGTCTTCACAGACTCCTCAGTCTCCCTCCACGGGAGAGAGAGAGAGAGAGAGAGAGAGAGAGGGAGACAGAGACAGAGCGAGAGAGAGAGACTGTGGGTAATGAGAGCGTGGCATTCGTCATGAAGTGCACACTGGGAGAAAGGCTGAAGCCTGAAGGAGAGACAGAAACCGAGAGATAGTCAACACTAAGATATGGCGAGAGGGTTAAACATAGAGTAGAAAGAGTTTCCTCATTTGTGGAGTATTTATGGCATTCCTCAGTCCTCATCCGCATTCCCCAGCACACCACTATTGCTAATGTTCTGAAATGGATCATTATTTTTAATTGATATTGATGCCCAAGAGATATTGTATGATGATGATGATGCCCTAGGGATATTATATATTGCATATTGATGGTGATGCCCGAGGGATATTGGATATCGTATATTGATGGTGATGCCGAAGAGATATTGTGTATTGCATATTGATGGTGATGCCTAAGTAATTACATTCCAGTCCATAGCACAAAAAAATGCTGCACTATACTGTCGCTGTCTGTGTGTTATGTGGTTGGTGTTGCTGCTACTGATTCTGTTGTTGCGTTCTTTGTCACTGTCTCATCTTGTCCCATGTTGGTGTTAATTTGTATTCTGGCACTCCAGGCTGACTCAAGCAAACTCGCAAAGTATTTGAGAGATTCAAACATCCAGTCTTCCTGAGCAGGTGTGGGTTGTTGCTGTGTTCAGTGGTGTGAACAACAGATTATTACCGGACTCAACAGGCCAGAGTGATCTCCGTCCCTCCAGTAACACAGCCTCGGCCTCTCTAACCCATGTCAGATTAAGCCAAAGAGTGGAGGAAGGATATTATTATGGCAGCCCAGCACGTGTCACCACTGGCCTCACACTATCATGGAGATGAGACCGGGGCCCCACACAGTCTAATTCTCATGGTCAGGCCTGGCTTTATCACTCTGTGCAGGAACATCAGAGTACAGAGTGGCTTGAATAAGGAAGTCACTGACTGCTGATGGCTAGCTGTGATCATAGCTATGCTGGTCTGAGTCCCAAATCAAGTTTTCAAGTTTAAAATGGCACCCTATTCACTATATAGTGTACCTCTTTTAACCAAGGCACACTGTGCTCATAGAGCTCAATAGCACAAAAGGGTTCTGGTCAAATGTAAAGCGCTATATAGGGATAGGGGTGCCATTTGGGATGCTGCCCTGGTCTCTGCTGTTAACTGGTGTTCCTCGACCATCAACAAACCCCGCTAACTGGATATAGTCCCCACATCAGGGACAGCAGGGCTATGTTGTGCCAAGAGGCTTCCTTTACTCTGGTTAGTAAAGAGTGAATCTGGAAGGTCCCAATCACAGTAATACTGTTTGTCTGCTGGTTGAAGTAAGCTGCAGTGGAGATACAGTGGTACCTCCAGTTTGGGAAGTAGTGATGCTGCTGGGAACTCTATCGTACTGTATTTTTCATCATTGACTGTATGAAAAAGTTAACACGAGAGAGTTTTCTACTGTATGTTGTAACTCCAGCATCCTCCCAATCATTTTCCATACAGTTCTACAAACAAGCTGACCTTGATTCTGTTTTAAACCATGTACTGTATGGTTATACTGTTATAACTAACACTCTGATGCTACAATATCATACACACACAAGGGTTAGTTTATTTCAAGATCAGGATCACACTTGATCTTGGACTCACAATTCCAGCATGTAATTGTCTGGGCCAGACTGAGGTGTCATGGACAGCCCAGACCAGGCCTGAATGGTTCCCATTAAATGGTTCTTGGTTCCTGCAGTGAAAACTGGTCCGGAGGAGGAATTAACCAATTTATGAAGGGCCTGATTACACAGAGTTAGAACTCTAACTCCTCTTCTCCATCTCCACTCATACTGCTGCTAGAGAAACTGGCTAGGGAGCCCATACGGAAAAGTAGTATATGGCCTTATATATCAAAGAACATGGCCTACTGTATATTTTGAAACATATGATCATATATTTAAAACCCATACTGTATATAAACGTGACATATATTTAAAAATGTATGATCATATATTTCAATAACATACAGTACCAGTCAAAAGTTTGGACACACCTACTAATTCAAGGGTTTTTCTTTGTTTTGTATTATTTTCTACATTGCAGAATAATAGTAAAGACATCAAAACTGTGAAATAACACATATGGAATCATGTAAAAAAACAAAAAAGTGTTAAACAAATCAAAATATATTATATTCAAAGTAGCCATCCTTTGCCTTGATGACAGCTTTGCACACTCTTGGCATTCTCTCAACCAGCTTCACCTGAAATGCTTTTCCAACAGTCTTGAAGGCGTTCCCACATATGCTGAGCACTTGTAGGCTGCTTTTCCCTCGCTCTGTGTCCACTAACAGTGGTACCAGCAAAGTACCCCCACACCATCTCACCTCCTCCTCCATGCTTCACGGTGGGAACCACACATGCAGAGATCATCCATTTACCTACTCTGCGTCTCACAAAGACACAGCGGTTAGAACCGAACATTTGGACTCATCAGACCAAAGGACAGATTTCCACCTGTTTAATGTCCACCTGTTTAATGTTTCTAGGCCCAAGCAAGTCTCTTCTTATTATTGGTGTCCTTTAGTAGTGGTTTCTTTGCAGCAAATCAACCATGAAGGCCTAATTCAAGCAGTCTCCTCTGAACAGTTGATGTTGAGATGTGACTGTTACTTGAACTTTGAAGCATTCATTTGGGCTGCAATTTCTGAGGCTGGGGATTCTAATGAACTTATCCTCTGCAGCAGAGATAATGCTGGGTCTTCCTCTCCTGAAGCAGTCCTCATGAGAGCCAGTTCCATCATAGCGCTGGATGGTTTTTGCGGCTGCACTTGAAGAAACTTTCAAACTTGATATTTTCCAGATTGATTGACCTTCATGTCTTAAAGTAATGATGGACTGTCATTTATCTTTGCTTATTAGAGCTATTCTTGCCATTATATGGACTATATTCTGTATACACCTCTACCTTGTCACAACACAGCTGATTGGCTCAAGATTCCACAAATTAACCTTTGACAAACTTTTAAAATACATTCCATTTTAAAAGCAACCTTATGAAGCTGGTTGAGAAAATGCCAAGAGTGTGCAAAGCTGTGATTAAGGTCATGGGTGGCTAGTTTTAAAAATCTCAAATATGAAATATATTTTGATTTGTTTGAGACTTAATACATGATTCCATATGTGTCATTTTCATAATTTGATGTCTTCACTATTTTTCAACAATGTAGAAAATAGTTTAAAGAAAAACCCTTGAATGAGTCGGTGTTATAAAAACTTTGACTGGTAAAGTACATTGAATGAAGATTCTACATTACTATTGAAATTATTGCATGACAATACAAGCATGAGTTTACTAGTCATATTACCAGGGTTAGAGGTTCCTAGCCCATTATGTTCATTATTTTGATACAACACCTTGCTTGTTTCAGCAATGGGCAACAAAGTTCAGTCATGTTGGTAAGAGTCCATGTTATCACAAAAATGGACTCTTTTTGTTCTCCCCTCCCCAGAAAATAAAACGGTTATGAAGGTTCTTTTCTTTTCTTGACATTCTTCATCCATAACCGTCGGTTACACAGTTATACGGTAATTGTGCCAGTCCTACAATCACAGTAAGCTAATTCATTGTTACCCAGAAATTATTTGATATTGAGGTAAGAACAGCTGCATTGTACCTTTAAAGACGGCTGATGTAGCTTTGGTGCCATTACTAGGAATGATTATTTCAACACTGAATACTGCTTCCTCAAATAACTTACCCCATGGGACTGAATCTATTTATCAAATGTTTTTCATAAAAATGGTCTCTTTGATAAAGGAAGGCCTCTGAGGGAATATATTGAATCTGAAATAGATTTTTTTGCGGGGGTTATGTTATGTATAATGTTGGTTACTGAATTAGAACCAAGCTTAGTTTCCAGGTCCTCCGGTTTCCAGGTCCTTCTTGTGGACGACAGTCTTTGTAAACAGAGAAGCTTGGGTGGGTGGATTGGTCCATCAAATACAGGGGTGGTCATGGTACATAGACATCCAAGTAGGGCTGCAATCCTCCCCTATATGTTATAGTTGGAATCGCCCATATTTTAGGAGAGGCCAGGGGTTATACAAATGAAAAATAAGGTTGAACACTCATCTCTCTTTGTTGTGGGTTTATTTGACAAATATTTAATCTAAAGAGACATCTTCCATCATGCAGGCTTTATTTCTTTACTTGGTACATAGATCACAGGTTACCCAGACCAAATGTGGAACCAATCAAAACTCAGAGTTTGACTGATATCTGTAGTTATTATCATGGGCTTTGTCCTAAATTGCAGCCTATTCCCTATGTAGTACACTACCCTATAAAGCACACTAAAGAGGGTGCCATTTGAGACACAGGTATGATCTGTATTATTATTATTATTGTTATTTTTAACACTATTTATGATTTGTATTTTTTTTTACAAGTACACTGAACTAAAATATAAACACAACGTGCAACAGTTTTAAAGATTTTACTGCATTACAGTTCATATAAGGAAATCAGTATATTTAAATAAATGCAATAGGCTCTAATTTATGGATTTCATATGACTGGCAATACAGATATGCATCGGTTGGTCACAGATACCTTAAAGAAGGTAGGGGTGTGGATCAGAAAACCAGTCAGTATCTGGTGTGTCCACCATTTGCCTCATGTAGCGTGACACATCTCCTTCGCATAGAGTTGATCAGGCTGTTTATTGTGACCTGTGGAATATTGTTCCATTCCTCTACAATGGCTGGTCAAAGTTGCTGCATATTGTCAGGAACTGGAATAATCTGTCGGACACATCGATCCAGAGCATACCAAACAGGCTCAATGGGTGACATGTCTGGTGAGTATGCAGGACGTGGAAGAACAGGGACATTTTCAGCTTCCAGGAATTGTGTACAGATCCTTGCAACATGGGGCTCGTGCGTTATCATGCTGAAACATGACATGATGAATGGCAAGACAATGGGCCTTAGGATCTTGTCATGGTTTCTCTGTGCATTCATATTGCCAGCATTGTCCATAGCTTACGCCTGCCCAACCATGGGGCACTCTGTTCACAACGTTGACATCAGCAAACCGCTCACCCACACAACGCTATGCACATTGTCTGCAATCTGCCCGGTACAGTTGAAACCAGGATTCATTCGTAAAGAGCACACTTCTCCAGCGTGTCAGATGCCATCGACGGTGAGCATTTACCCACTGAAGTTGGTGACAGTCCGGTCAAGACCCTGGTGAGGACAAAAAACGCACAGATGAGCTTCCCTGAGATGATTTCTAACAGTTTGTGCAGAAATTAGAGGAAAAATTACAACTTCACTATTTCATAAAATAAATAATCTCTGTTGTGTGATTGCACTTAAATTAGATTTCGCACACCAGCTGTTATTGACAAATAGACACAGACCACCACCCCTTGTCTTACCAGAGGTACCAGATCTGTCTTGCCGGTGCAAGGAAACCCAGACAACTTTATATTATCCATGTCGTCATTAAGCCACGACTCGGTGAAACATAAGATATTACAGTTTTTATTGTGCCGTTGGTAGGATAGTCTCGAACGTAGCTCATGCAGTTTATTCTCCGATGATTGCACGTTGGCCAGTAGGATGGATGGTAAAGGCGTGTTAACCACTCGTCAACAAATTCTCACAAGGCACCTGGAACTGCGTCCCTGTATTGGCGTCTCTTCTTGACGCGAATGACGGGGATTTCGGCCTGATCCTGTATTTTTTTGTAACATTGTTCCCTGGGGTTATTCCGAATATGGAGGTGCATGGATTGGGGTCAATTGTTTGAACGCAGACACTGGATAAAGTATTGAAAATGCCGGACCAAAAACTGGTATCCTGCTTCTTGAAAGATGCAGATGGTGTGATCTGTATTATTTATGAAGCAAAGCCCAGTGGTTTGTCCTCGGCCCATATGGCTAAGCACTGATCCAAAATTACTTCTGTCATCTTCACTTTGTTTTCTCTCTGTCTTCGCTATTACCTGGAGACGTGCCCAGTGAGATGATAGGATGAGGAGAGGGAGGGAGGGAGGGAGGTGAGAGGAAGGGGGGGTTATCGACAGAGGTTGTAGGGAGAAAAAAAAGATGGGGAACGAGGGAGGAGGGGATGGGGGAAAGAGTCTGAGGAAAGAAGCAAGGGCAGAGAGGGAGCGAGAGAGATCCAGGTAGGAGGGAGGGAGGAGAGGGAGATAGAAAGACCGAGGGAGTGTCAGTGGAGGGTCCCTTAGGACTGTCTAGCACTGGAGGTAATAAATTACTACAGCTTACACACAAAAAAATGAGGGTTCCTCAAGAGATCTTTGGGAAGAGCAATGGTTCTATGTGGAACTACAATGAGTTAAATAACCATTGGGGTCTTCAATGGTTATTTACAGTTCACAAAAGGGTTCTTTGCTCTTTTGGTCGTAATTAAAATGTAGGGGAGGCGGCTCATTAAAATATTTTGGGGCATGGTTTACGCACAGCTTTTTGTGCAAACATAAGTGAGAGTGTCATTCTAGTTTATCTAATGTGTTATGGTACAATGCATTAAATATGAATGGCCAATATTGGTGTCTTGCAGTGATGGGATATTTGGCACTTTTTACAGACTCTGCTCTATTCTGCTCTATTCTACTTGTCCAGTCAAAATAATAAATCATTCTACTCATTTACAGTAGAGTTGGAAGTTTACATACACCTTAGCCAAATACATTTAAACTCAGTTTTCACAATTCCTGACATTTAATCCTAGTAAAAATCCACAGTTTTAGGTCAGTTAGGATCACCACTGTATTTTAAGAATGTGAAATGTCAGAATAATAATAGAGAGAATTATTTATTTCAGCCTTTATTTCTTTCATCACATTCCCAGTTCCCAGTAGGTCAGAAGTTTACATACACTCAATTAGTATTTGGTAGCGTTGCCTTTAAATTGTTTTACTTCGGTCAAACATTTCGGGTAGCCTGCACTTCCCACAATAAGTTGGGTGAATTTTGGCCCATTCCTACTGACAGAGCTGGTGTAACTGAGACAGGTTTGTAGGCCTCCTTGCTCACACACGCTTTTTCAGTTCTGCCCACACATTTTCTATAGGATTGAGGTCAGGGCTTTGTGATGGCCACCCAATACCTTGGCGTTGTTGTCCTTTAGCCATTTTGCCACAACTTTGGAAGTATGCTTGGGGTCATTGTCAAGTTGGAAGACCCATTTGCAACCAAGCTTTAACTTCCTGACTGATGTCTTGATGTTGCTTCAATATTTCCACAATTTTCCTTCCTCATGATGCCATCTATTTTGTGAAGTGCACCAGTCCCTCCTGCAGCTGTGGCTCTCATCAAGGTCACCGAATCATCCCCAGTTTACAATTGGCTCATTCATCCCCCCTCCTCTCCCCTGTAACTATTCCCCAGGTCATTTCTATATTTGAGAATGTTTCTCAGTCAACTTACCTGGTAAAATAACGGTTAAAAAAATCTATTAAGGGCTTATTGGAGCTGTCATTTGTTACTGAGACTGGTAAGCGTGTGCTTTAAACAGTGTACATTTGGTGATTGCTAGGCATACAAATAAGAGTATTTATTGCTTCATTTTAAATGAGGACCAGTTGTGGCTGCAACCAGGCTAGATTGTGAACGACTCTTGGCAGAATGCATTTCTTGACTGCTGGTGATGGTGATAATTAGCCTGATGACACTAAATTATTCCGCTGCTCTGCCGTTTGCTACATACTTCTCATTGCTGAGGAGAAACTAAAGTCCGTGGCATGGCTTAACGTTTGGCCAGAGCAAGGTGTCCGAGTTGCTGGGCAAGGTCATATGCACAGTTGTTCGCGAACTGCAGTGCCCAAACGATTTGTTCTCAAGTTCGAGTTTGTTAAGCAGCCGTTGTGTATGTTTTGGTTCTAAAGCTGTGTCCATCACATTCAATAATCAAGTATTTGCTGTCATTCTTGCACCATGCCATCAATTATCAATTCTAAACATGTATTTTTCTTCTCTATGCTCATTATCTATTTTCCTGCGTGCATATGACTGAGCAGGTCTATTGGGCCACTGTCTGAGCCTGATGGGCGTTTATTAATTACTGCTGTATGACTTATTGCAACCAGCACTACGAAGTCAAACGAACAACAAAATAAACGAGTCACTCAGAAAAATGAATCATGCCTCTCGAGCCAGCAAAAATACTTGTTCAAAAGTAACGAATCGTTCGCAAACTGCACATTACTATTGTCTTGTGAAAAACTCACATATGACATTGTGTCAATTGAGAATGGTTGACTAAATCAGTCAGTGGTTCTCAATTCTCTCTTCAAAAAACCCCAGCTGTTCTAGGTAGCTCACTTGATTCAACTTGGCAATTAACACAATTAGACCTATATAATTTTAACTATATAATATGGCTGACCAGAATAAATAAATAAAAATAGTGTGATTCTTCAAAAGGATCTACAAAGTACCTTTCAGATTGAGAAAGTTTATTTATAGAAACATTCTCCATAAAGGTATGGTATAAAGTATATAGCCCCAAAAAGGGTTGTAAACATAGCGGAACACTTTTTGGTGCTATATAGAACCTTTTTTTAATGGTACTTTATAAACCTTAGGAAAGTTAATTTTTTATATAACCATACAGGTTCCATTTAGAACCTTATGAGCATGGTTCTTTATTGAACCTTTAAAAATCAACCCAAGCTATCTCAGGTTTTCTCAAACTCAGTCCCCGAGACCCAAAGGGGTGCACACTATGGTTTTTTTCTCTAACACTACACAGCCAATTCAAATGTTCAAAGCTTTGTGATTAGTTGATTATTTGAATCAGCTGTGTAGTGCTAGGGCAAAAACCAAAACATGCAATTAACTTTCCTGGTAATATTTAGAAAAAACATGTGTGTGTCTAATTAAATGTGAATGATGAGCAGCGTTTAACAGTCACGTCACTCCCTACCACTCTACTCCAGGAAGTTTATGATCCCACAGCAAATCACCTGGATAGTCTCCACTGCAGTGACCGGCACACTGAGACAGGTGTGTGGCCCAAATGGCACCCGATTCCCTTTATAGTGCACTACATTTTATCAGGGCCCATAGGGTGCCATTGGTCCTGGTCAAAGTAGTGCACTATATAGGGAATAGTGTGCCATTTGAGCTGCAAGCTGAGATGGGGTTCTGGTAAGGAGTTCGCTACTCACTCCTCCAACAGACACATCAATTACATCCATCATATTTCAATATGACGATTAGAATTGGATTGCTCTTAAAGTGAATTATTTGAATGGCTGAAAAATATTTGACCTGCTGTAGATGTAGTGCCATTTAAATGGCTTTTGGTTAATGGATTGAACATTCCAAACCTGTCCTGTACTCACATTACAATGCCTCAGGGAAAATATGGCAATGATTTTGTTAACCGTTGCTTTGGACAAAATCAAGATGTCAATATTTGTGTAATGCTTTTTTGTATAAAATATAATAAATTACAGCTCAATTGGAATCAATTCTGAATTTGTGATTAGTCACAGCAAATCCTGTGATTAACTATGTATATTCTTTTTACATTTCATTTGACAGACCTAATCAAAATGTCTCGCAATGGGCCTGTACTCAGATTTTTGCTGGTGAAGTTTTTTATTTTTTGTTTAGGGTCTTGTATAAGCACAGAGGCAGAAAATGAGGAAAGAGGGTGGGAGAGAGGGATGTGAGCAGGACATAATGAGTGGAGGATAAAGAGGACATACAGAGACCAGCACACCTGCTGGAGCGAAAGAGGTAGTGAGGGAGAGAGAGAAGGGATAATAGAGGTAGAGCGACCCAGGGAAGGTGTGTGTTTGTGTATTAACCCATTGTCCGTGGGTCTGATGGGCTTTTTATTTAGTTTTTAAAACAACACAGCCGTAACCATTCACGTCAAAAAAATGTAACGCTTAGATGTTGACTTATATCAATTACAAGCGATATAGGCAGCATACATGGTGAATATTTGCCATTTACCTCTGCTAGATCACATTTATCAATCAAAGCGCTATTCGTTTAAAAAAATTCTAATCAAGACATGGATGGAATAAATCGTGTTTATCTTGAACAAATATAAATGGAACAAGGTTTTCATCACTTGATGTTTATTGCTTTGAACTGAACAAATTGGAAGGAAAATTTTACATACAGTATTTTATGGAAATGATTAATGAGCCCCATTGAACACAAATTATATGGTCGGTCTACACACCAGATGATGGGCAGAGTTTTACTGTGTGTGTGTTGCAAATGTATTTCTTGCAATTGATGCATCCCTACTATATCTTCCGGTCTTTGGGTCGACACACATTGCAGCTCTTCTCCTTGTTGCCTCCGGCTGCAATCTAGAATGATGAAGACACTTAGTTCAGCAATTTTACTAACATATCACTCACTCAGCTTGTCGGTGTCTCGGTTATCGAAGCGGATAATCCTGGAAATAATGTGGAAATCTTCCAGAAACATTGTTGCACGGAAAAGTTCTCTGTCAGTTTCTGCATCCCACAGGGATTCTGTGGATTCCCCATTGGATCTGAAAACACCAGCAAGGTTAAGAACCCCAATGAATGCATGTAAATTACCTTGGTCCATCTCCTTCCATCTCTCTCCAAAAACAAGCCTCCCCTCCAAATTAGCGCAGTCCAGAATGATTTTCTGGATGGTGTCTGGGATGTTCAAAAGAAGACATTTTACGAGTAACCGTCGTCCGCGTCGGCCCTGGTTGCATCCTTATCACATTGGCAGCCATGCAGGGTGGCTCATTCCTTTGGGATGAAGACCATTCAATTTCACTTTTTTTTTTACATCCGTATCTCTTTTCCCGCAGGCTGCTGTTGAGCTGGTTGCTGACGGCTGGTCCTGGGTCTGGCTGAGGGTCAATCTCATCCTCTTCTCCCAACTCACTGTCAGACTCCGTATTGACAGAGACATGATCCTCATTTTCCTTTTAGTAAACATTGAAAATGGGTTCCACAGTTCCGAACACCACACAAGGGGAAAACAGGTTTCTCCAGCATAGCTACCCATAACATCAACACGCTAATGATGGAGGAGAGTGAGGCCGGCACTTTGCCGTTTTACGCTAGCTAGCATCCAGGACCTCATCGACCACTTCATCTGCATGTTCAAACAAACACCAGGTAGCTAACCAGTCCAAACCGACTGATTTTAGATTTGTCCTCTCTACCACTCTCTATCACACACACACACACACACACACACACACACACACACACACACACACACACACACACACACACACACACACGCACACACAGGCACACCACACACACACACACACACACACATACACACCAGGCTGAACTTGGCAGTCTCTAGTCTCTATCCATCAGCAGCACGTCAAGAGTCGACACAAGTGATTGTCCGGGTCCATGTCTCTAAGGGTTCAGAAGAGCTCTGTACATGCAAACACTGCAAACTCTCTTTTTAAAGGTGAAGTGTTGCTCAGGGAGACACTTTAAACTCGATATGCATATGCTCTTGTACTTGAGACCAGACACTTGTGTTATTTACACTACATAAACTTCCCTCATTGGTGTGTCCCCCATATGGCACCGTATCTGGTCAAAAGTAGTGCTCTATAAAGGGAATTGGATGCTATTTGAGACTCAGATTGTTTTTGCTGTTGATGTCCTTCTGAAAAATCTCTTCAGTGTGTATTCTGAAATGCCATTTTGCAGGACTGCTCTTGAATGTATTGGATATATACTTTGTCAATTTGGCTCTAACAGAATATCTAAAATAACACCAGCAAAATATCTGTTTGCCTTAGCCATGATATTGTGTACAGATGGCTTTTGATGTCACTGTGACCTTGATCAGTGTGTATGATGGTTACTATCTGGGTGGCAGGGAAGAGGAGCAGCTATGGGAGTAGGAAACATTACTCCAGCTATTTGTGTGGGGTGTTTTTTCCCCAAGAGTTCAAAACACACTATTGCGCAAGCAGTCAAATTGTAAACATATTTATTATTCCAATGCCTCTGGCAGAATATGACATTGGATCACATAATGATTTGCAGGAAAATGAGTGTGTAAGAAAACATCAGAAATTATGAACTAACAGTGTTAGGGCTCTATTCAATCAGAACTGCTTTAGTCAACATCTGCATAGCCATTGTTTTGGTGGTGTCGGAGGTGGAACTGCACTGGAGCTGTAAAATCTACAAGCACTCCAGGCATTATACCTAAAGCGGACTTTGCTACGCAGAGTCACATAAGAGAAATCCCATGCGGCCTTGTTTACAAGTTTGAACACTGGAACGTGAGATACAATCTACAGTCCGGTTAGACTGATAGAAATCCTCATTACTTTGTTTAATGATTTTCAATTTGAGCTTCATTATGTTTTATTTAACCGACACTTTCTCATTCTGAACTTCTATCACGTGTGTGACATGTGTGGCTTTGTAAAAATGATCAAGAACAGCTGCTCACAGATTTGACAGCGCCAATGTAGTTATACCTCTGACACCGCCAAAACATCATGCGGGTGTCAGCTATTGCCGGTTAACGCTTGATCTGATTGAATCCAGGCCTTTGTATCATACTTCAGTGTATGGCTCACCTATGATGTAATATTTATGCTGTGGGAATGGAAATAATATGTGAGAGTTTGATCTTCAGGAGAATGTCCAGGTCTGTATCATAGACTTTTGACCAGACTCAGTAGACATATTGAATGCATCGTTGTATGCTGTCAGTCACCCCCTCTGTGTGTTTTAACTTTAGTGTAATACATACACATCACTGATTATTCTTGCCATTAAGAAACATGTCTTAATGACATGTTCAGGAATGACTGTTGTATCCTTATGATCGGGAAATATAAAAAACAAACTACAATGATTTACTGTATTCAGTCTGGCTAATATACTGTAATGGAGAAAAATAGATGTGGGATGTTAACTTTTCCACTTTAAGGTCACTTTACGGTCTGAATTTTCTCTTAACATTATTTTGCTTAGGTGGATAGAGAAAGCATGACTAATGTAGTAAAGTGATATGAGCAGCAGATAGGTAATTTTGTCTGTGGTGCTGCTGCCTGTTACTGTTCCATCAGTAAAAGGCAATGGGGCTCCTATTCCCTACACTGAAAAAAATAAAGGTTATTTAATGGTTCTTACTAAGCTCTTACGGTTCCTTGTACAGTGCCAAATGCGTTTGGTGTTCGCCAAAAGGCATGTGGGAGACTCCCCAAACATATGGAAGAAGATACTCTGGTCAGATGAGACTAGAATTGCACTTTTTGGCCATCAAGTAAAACGCTATGTCTGGCACAAACCCAACACCTCTCATCACCCCAAGAACACCATCTACACAGTGAAGCATGGTGGTGGCAGCATCATGCTGTGGGGATGTTTTTCATCGGCAGGGACTGGGAAACTGGTCAGAATTGAAGGAATGATGGATGGCGCTAAATACAGGGAAATTCTTGAGGGAAACCTGTTTCAGTCTTCCAGAGATTTGTTACTGGGACGGAGGTTCACCTTGCAGCAGGACAGTGACCTTAAGCGTACTGCTAAAGCAACACTTGAATGGTTTAAGGGGAAACATTTAAATGTCTTGGAATGGCCTTGTCAAAGCCCAGACCTCAATCCAATTGAGAGTCTATGGAATGACTTAAAGATTGCTGTACACCAGTGGAACCCATCCAACTTGAAGGAGCTGGAGCAGTTTTGCATTGAAGATTGGGCAAAAGTCCCAGTTGCTGGATGCGCCAAGCCTTTGAGACATACCTCAAGAAACTGGCAGCTGTAATTGCTGTAAAAGGTGGCTCTACAAAGTTTTGACTTTGTGGGGGGGGGGGGTGAATAGTTATGCACGCTCAAGTTTTCTGATTGTTTTGGTCTTATTTCTGTTTTATTTCACAATAAAAAATATTTTGCATCTTCAAAGTGGTAGGCATGTTGTGTACATCAAATCATACAATCCTCCACAAAAAATCTATTTTTATTCCAGGTTGTAGGGCAGCAAAATAGGAAAAATGCCAAGGAGGTGAATACTTTCGCAAGCCACTGTAAACTTTTGCTTGATAAATAATATTTCAGTTAAGTGTGAGGTTTTTGATGTGGCATCTACGGTTCTTCAGAATATTAAAAGGTTCTTGAAGTGTATGGAAGTCTCCAGATGTGTCCCTTCATAGAACACATAAAATTGGCCAGTGCTAACTCGTATTCATTTTTCAGAGTAACATTCCTAGTGAGTATTCAAGCGTTAAAGTAATACTTAGCAATTATAAAAGAACCCCAGTGTTGGCGTTAATCACCAGAGTTGAACCAAAACCACGCCCGTCATTATCATATTTCCCAGCACGCTCTCTTGCAGGTTGATTTAAAAAAAATGTTTGTTTCAATATCTATGTTTTTGCATCTACATTGATTGATTAATTACGCTACTCAAATATATATATATGATATACATTTTCCTAAACTATTACAATCTGCTACTTGGACTTAATTGCACCCGTTATAGAAAGTGTTGTTCCAGTTTAGATGTTTGAGCGAGTCTCATCTCATAACCACCAATACCCGGTAGCCATTCTGAATGCGTGTTGTGTTGTAAATAAAAAATACATATTTTTTGATTTATCTCTTCTCTTGCTGGATCCCACTAGATATTATACATCACTTTGCAAGCCAGTATATTGTGATTTACAGACTGGATGTGGCCTCTAAACTATGAGTTTCAGGTCACTGTATTAGGATAAAACAAGGCCCTCAAAGAAGGAGCAAGGTGGAGTTGCAATTCCACGGCTCAGACACCAGACGCATGTGGCTAGGTCTACAGGAAATCGCGGTCTACAAAAACAAAAACAGCCCCATCACGGACACCGACGTCATGCTTAAAGACAAACTAAACACCTTCTTTGCCTGCTTTGAGGATAATACAGTGCCATTGTCGCGGCTCGCTAACAAAGACTGTCCCCCCCCCTCTCCTTCTCTGTGGCTGAACTAAGTAAAACATTTAAACTTGTTAACCCTCGCAAGGCTGCTGGCCCTAGCCGCATCCTCAGAGCATGCGCACACCAGCTGGCTTGTGTGTTTACAGACATATTCAATCTCTCCCTATCCGAGTCTGTTGTCCCCACATGCTTCAAGATGGCTACCATTGTTCCTGTACCCAAGAATGCGAAGATAACTGAACTAAATGACTACCGCCCCATAGAACTTACTTCCTTCATCATGAAGTGCTTTGAGAGGCTAGTCAAGGATCATATCATCGCCACCAACATCACCACTTCGCTGACCCTCAACACTACTGTCCCGTTGATGTCGATTGACCCACAAGGGTGTGTGCTCAGTCCTCTCCTGTACTCCCTGTTCACCCACGACTGCGTGGCCATGCTCAGTCATCATCACAAACTCAGTCATCATTTGCAGATGACACAACAGCCTGATCACCAACAACGACGAGACAGCCTACAGGCAGGAGGTGAGGGCACTCGGAGTGTGGTGTCAGGAAAACAACCTCTCACTCAACGTCAACAAAACAAAGGAGATGTTCGTGGACTTCAGGAAATAGCAGAGGGAGCATCCCCCATCCACGGGACAGTAGTGGAGAAGAGGGAAAGTTTTAAGTTCCTGCGCAACAGCGCCTCTTCAACTTCAGGAAGCTGAAGAATTTTGGCTTGTCACCCAAAACCCTGACAAACCTTTACAGATGCACAATTGATAGCGTCCTGTCAAGCTGTATCACAGCCTGGTACGGCAACTGCACCACCCTCAACCACAAGGCTCTCTAGAGGGTGGTGCGGTCTGCACAACACACCGGGGGGAAACTACCTGCCTTCCATGACACCTACAGCACCCGACGTCACAGGAAAGCCAAAAAGATCATCAAGGTCCATAACCAGCCAAACCACTGAGGTCAGTACAGGTGCAGGTGCATCAAAGCTGGAACCGAAAGATTGAAAAACAGCTTCTATCTCGAGGCCAATAGACTGCTAAACAGCAATCACTAACTCAGACAGGCTGCTGCCTACATTGAGACCCAATCACTGGACACTTTAATAAATAGGTCACTAGTCACTTTAAACAATGCCTCTTTTAAATAATGTCACTAACATTGTTTACATATCTTACATTACTCAGATCACATGTATATACTGATCTCCTGCATGAATATACTTATATGTACAAATTCTCATTCACCCCTTCAGATTTGTGTGTATTAAGTACTTGAAGGGGAATTGTTAGATTAAGTGTTAGATATTACAGCACTGGCGGAACTAGAAGCACAAGCATTTTGCTACACTCACATTAACATCTGCTAGCCATGTGTATGTGACCGATTTGATTTTGATTTAATTTGTCCCGAAGCCACTCCTGCGTTGTCTTGGCAGTGTGCTTAGGGTCGTTGTTCTTTTGGAAGGTGAACCTCACCCCAGTCTGAGGTCCTGAGCATTCTGGAGCAGATTTTCATCAATGATCTCTCAGTTCTTTGCTCCATTCATCTTTGCCTCAATCCCGACTAATCTCCCAGTCCCTGCCGCTGAAAAACATCCCCACAGCATGATGCTGCCACCACCATGCTTAACCGTAGGAATGGTGCCATGTTTTCCCCAGATGTGATGCTTGGCATTCAGGCCAAAGAGTTCAATCTTGGTTTCATCAGACCAGAGAGTCTTATTTCTCATGGTATGAGAGTCCTTTTGGCCAATTACAAGTAACTGTTATGAGCCTTTTACTGAGGAGTGACTTCTGTCTGGCCATTCTCCGATAAAGGCCTGATTGTTGGTGTGCTGCAGCGATTGTTGTCCTTCTGGAAGTTTCTCCCATCCCCACAAAGGAAATCTAGAGCTCTGCCAGAGTGACCATTGGGTTCTTGTTCACGTCTCTGACCAAGGCCCTTCCACCCCGATTGCTCAGTTTGGCCTGCCCTTCCCCAGATCTTTGCCTCGACACAATCCTGTCTCGGCGCTCTACAGACAATTCCTTTGACCTCATGGCTTGGTTTTTGCTCTGACATGCAATGTCAACTGTGAGACCTTGTACAGACTGGTTTGTGCCTTTCCAAATCATGTCCAATCAATTGAATTTGCCACAGATGGACTCTAATCTGTTGTAGAAACATCTTAAAGATGATCAATGGAAACAGGATGCACCTGAGCTCAATTTCATGTCTCATAGAAAAGGGTCTGAATACTTACGTATACTTACGTATTGTTTTTATAAGCAAAAAATGTGTAAGAACCTGGTTTCGCTTTGTCATTATGGGGTATTGTGAGAGAAATTAATGCATTGCCATAACCATGTCTATGTAACTAGCAAACACAGAAATTGGTAGTACTGGTAAGTCTACAATTCACTCCAAAGGCACCCTGGGAAATGTGCAAATAAGGCTTAAAACCTTACAGCAGGGCTATTCAATTCCAATCCTGTCGGACCGAAACATTTATGGCTTTAAATGTTTGTATGGTTCTTCAACGAACCATCGCATGTATGGTTCTTCAGAGACTTTAAAATGGTTCCCTGTAGCATCGCTCTCAAGAATCTTATTTGGTTCCAGCTTGCACCTTTATTTTTAAGAATGTATGTAATGCACTACATTTGACCAGGGCCCATAGGGCTCTGGTCAAAGGTAGTGCACTATATAGTGAATAGGGTGCCATTTGGTATCTAGCCTGTACGTCTCTAGCCTGTACGTTTCTAGCCTGTAAGTCTCTAAACTACAGCTAACCTTGTATGTGTTCCAAATGGCTTCCTATTCCCTACACTTGACCAGAGATTGTTAAAGTAGTGCACTATGTAAAGAATATGGTGCCATTTGGAACACTGGCAAGGTTAGCTGTTTTCACCCAACGACGGAATACAGCATGAGTAAGCGTGTACTACATCATGACTAAACATTATCCCAGGTGATGCATGGGTGTCATTTTGTGTCAGAAAACTAACAACATTACAGTTCTCTCACGCCTCGAAATGATGTGCTAGTCTTCTCCCCTTTCTCGCTCTCTCTCCACCTCTCTCTCTGGGCTTGTTCGACATTGCAGCCAACATTTGCAGGAGATCGCCGACTGACTGATCTACAAATCACCTTGCATCATAAATAATTACTTGTTATTATTTGTCGATCAGTCAGTCAGTCACAATTTACCCATGATTACATTACGGTGTTGATGCTCTCAAACACAGCCATTGTCTCCTTCTCTCTCTCTGTTAAGGCTACGTCCCGGTGCCTGACCTGTGTCTGTCTGCCTGTCAGTCTCCAGGGTAGATAGATCTTTGTCTCACCTGACCGTAAGACACAGAGGTTACGTCCCAAATGGCACCCTCTTCCGTATATAGTGCACTACTTTTGACCAGGCCCACACTGTAGGTCTCTGGTCAAAAGTAGTGCATTATACAGGGAATAGGGTGCCATTTAGGATGTAGCTACTGACTTAGACTTAGACGCCTATACACCCTTTCAGCCCTTCAGCCTTTGTTTCCTTCAAAAGCTCTGTGAGGGGGGTCGAAGAGAAGAGCCCCCTTAAAGAAAAATCTAAAATGAGGGATAGAGGAGGAGGGAGAGGAGACGGGAGGAAAGGAGGGGGAGGCTAAGGACACATTTACATGTCCAGCATACCTCTCCTGTGTTGTGATGTCCTTCATGTCTTCCTTAGCTACATGACCTGTTGTTAGGTACATGAAACAACATCAGGGTCATTCATCTGCTGTAATGTTGTTTTTTCAGTGACTAACATAAACATGAACTATGTAACCGCGCTGCATATATCACCCAGCCAGGGCTATAGGATGTGTCAGATTGGGATCCAGACAGATTAAAGTCAGGCTTCAGAACAGATTAACAGAAAGCGTATGAATTACAGACTAAAACCCAGGGAGTTAAATCAGTCTTCAGTGAAGCATAGCCCTCTATAAAACTAGCCCTATATCCCAGTCTGACCCTGTGTAGCTGATGTTGGGTAGTCAGCAGTGGTGTAAAGAACTCGAGTAAAAATACTTTAAAGTACTACTTAAGTACTTTTTGGGGGGTATCTTTACTTTACTATTTATATTTTTACTACTTTTACTTTATCACTACATTCCCAAAGACAATATTGTACTTTTTACTCCATACATTTTCCCTGACAACCAAAAGTACTCATTACATTTTGAAAGCTGAGCAGGACAGGAAAACTGTACAAATTCACACACTTATCAAGGTAACACGTGATCATCCCTACTGCCTCTGTTCTGCCAGACTCACTAAACATAAACCCATCTTTTGTAAATAATGTCTAAGTGTTGGAGTGTGGCTATCCGTAAACATTTAAAACAAGAACATTGTGTCATCTGCTTTGCTTAATTTACAGATTTTGAATTATTTATACCTTTGCTTTTGATAGCTTAGTGGTTAGAGCATTGGTTGCTGGATTGAATCCCCGAGCTGACAAGGTAAAAATCTGTCATTCTGCCCGGCAGGGTAGCCTAGTGGTTAGAGCGTTTGACTAGTAACCGAAAAGTTGCAAGTTTGAATCCCCGAGCTGACAAGGTATAAAACTGTCGTTCAGCCCCTGAACAGGCAGTTAACCCACTTTTCCTAGACCGTCATTGAAAATTAGAATTTGTTCTTAACTGACTTGCCTGGTAAAATAAAGGTAAAATAAATAAATAAAAAACAAGGCAGTTAACCCACTGTTCCCTGATAGGCCGTCATTGTAAATACGAATTTGTTCTTAAGTAACTTGTCTAGTTAAATAAATAAATATTTTAGCAATTATATTTACTTTTGATACTTAAGTATATTTAAAACCAAATACTTTAAGACTTTTACTCAAGTAGTTTTTCTCTGTCTGACTTTTACTTGAGTAAGTAATATTCTTTTAAGCCATCTGTACTTTATATATATAAGTATGTCTATATAAGTATGACAATTGGGTACTTTATCCACCACTGGTAGTCAGGTACTGTAAAATATTTCCCAAAGCCCATGAAAAGGATGGCATGTACTGTACAGCATAGTAATGACAGCAGCAAGCTGATGGTGGGTAGTCGAACCCTGCAACACATTTGTTGAAACCGAGGACTGTAACAGCATTGTAATGACAGTAGCAGCAGGTAGGGAGTGGGGGATCTAGAGGTGGCATTCTGACCTGGTAGTTGGCTAATTGTTGGAGAGAGACCACGGAAGGGCCAGGCTGGGTAGAGGCTATGGGAGGTCAGGATTACCAGAAGAGAGGTAGGGGGTCAAGGGAGGCTGTTGTTGGGTGTTTAATGGGGTTGGAGGCCTCCTGAGGTCCCTGAACTGCCCCAGCGTGAGTGGTCAGAGTGTGAGTCATGTGGTGTTCCTCACGCACCTGTTTCCTGCCAGAGCATGACCTCAACTGCCATAGCTGCCAACTCCACTGCTAGGAGGGAGAGGGAGAAGGAGAGAGAGACCTTTTTTTAATTATATGAGCAAAAAAAATATACAATTTAAAGCGTTAGACCTCTCAGTAAAGGCATCAGTCATATAAAAGTTATACTTCAATCAGAACTGGTTCTCTAGCAGATTAGTAAGAACGTATCACCCCATGTTCAATAATGGCCTTCTTCCCTTTTTTCAGATTACAACCGTTCACTCTCGGCTATATGAAAATGATATAATCTCAAAAATACAAGCCATAGAAAGATGGTTGGAATTTCAGTTTAATACAAATAGATTTTAAAAAACTATTTTTTTACAGCTTTATTCTAAAATGGATTAAATATCAGATTTACATAAGTATTCAGACCCTTTACTCAGTACTTTGTTGAAGGACCTTTGTCAGTGATTACAGCCTTGAGTCCTCTTGGGTATGACGCTATAAGTTTGGCACACTTGTATTTGGGGAGTTTTAACCATTTTTCTCTGCAGATTCTCTCAAGCTCTGTCAGGTTGGATAGGGAGCCTGATTGATGGAGTGATGCAGAGATGCTTGTCCTTCTGGAAGGTTCTCCTATCTCCAAAGAGGAACTCTGGAGCTCTATCAGAGTGACCATCGGGTTATTGGTCACCTCCCTGACCAAGGCCCTTCTCCCCCGTTTGCTCAGTTTGGCTGGGTGGACAGCTTTAAGAATGATGGAGGCCACTGTGTTCTTGGGGACCTTCAATGCTGCAGACATTTTTTGGTTCCATTCCCCAGATTTGTGCCTCAACACTATCCTGTCTCGCAGTTCTGCGGACAAAATGTATTTAAATCCATTTTAGAATAAGTCTGTGACGTAACAAAATGTGGAAAAAGTCAAGAGGTCTGAATACTTTCCGAATGCACCTTATATATGTGGGGAATCTGAAATGATGCAGATAATTACATTGATGGAAGCCACAATCTATCTGCAATATTAAAGCTGATCTACCCCCTAAAAAAATATTAAATTAAAAGGACCAGTTTGTCTG
Source organism: Oncorhynchus masou masou (assembly GCF_036934945.1). Lineage (NCBI taxonomy): Eukaryota > Metazoa > Chordata > Actinopteri > Salmoniformes > Salmonidae > Oncorhynchus > Oncorhynchus masou. The sequence continues at coordinate 40,674,489 of NC_088226.1, read as the reverse complement.
AGTTTGCCTTTTGATGTTTTCACTGCAGTAAACTCTAATATCTATCGGTATTTGAAGCAAGAGCTGGTTAACATTCCCAAATGAGAGCATTGCACATCATAGATGATGGAGTCAGAAACACAGTTCTTGATGTGTTTAAATTACTTTTCATTGTGTGTTGTTGCTGTTTATGTTTTCTAGAAATACTGTAAGCTATTTCATCACATATGGGATTACAGAAATGGACCAACATAATACACCCGGGCCTCATGTTCACTAACACAATATATATGAAACTCTCTACCACTCTATACAAGTACCACAGAGACTCTTCCTTTCCTACAGTGTCGTCTGAAAGTTTAAGGCACTTAGAGGGGTGCTTAGTGAGGAGTGGTGAAAGGGGAAAAAAGAGAGAGAGAGAATAGAAACCGAAATATACAGAAGAAGCTCCTGGGCATGTTGTGTTGAGTATGTCTTGGCACACGTATAAACTTATATAAATCAGGCACGGAGGAGCCCTCACCTCACTAGCATGGGGAGACCTGTCTCCACAACCCACATTCCTCACCTCACCCATTGGCCTTTTCTCAATCGGATTTGCTCAACTCCAGCATCCTCTCTCCTCTGTCCTCGCTGGCCTCCTTTTGAAAAAGGTCAAAGGTAATCGAGGAGAGGGAAAGGGGCCGAAAATGCACTTGAAATGGGACTCTTCGGCTATCGCATGTCATCAGGCAATTTACGTTTACAGGGTGGACTCGCAAAAGAAATGTATAAAGTGATAAAAAAATGAATGTAGCTAGTTGTGCAAGACATTTTATAGATAAATGGATAAGTAGCACATTATTTCTAAAAATCTGTACGCTTTTCTCCTTCTAGTAAACAATAGCTGATTCAAAAGGGGTGTGGCAGATATCAAAACTCTTCTGGGAAGGACTCCGGTAGGATACACTTGTGCTTCCTCGCCAGAAGGAGGTTATCGAGGAGGAGAGGACTGTCTTCCATTTGCTTACTAAGGAACTGGCACTCCCCTTGATCCCTTATCTGTTTCTGGGTCATGGAGGAGAGAGTATGGAGGAGTCGTGGAGAGGACGGTCTTTTGTCCAAATTAGAATCTCCCGATGGGGGGGGGGAGGCTGAAAGGGTAAGAACGCTGTTACATGACAGATTTAAGGTTGACAGAGTTCATGAGTTTGTCTCTTTCCTAAAGAAGGGTATTGAATGAAGTATTATCATCAAATGGGATTTGTAATTTGTAATTTAGTATTGCACAAATCAAATCATTTAAGAAATGTTTTCTAATTAAAGTGTCTATCTCGTTCTATACCCCGTAGTTGTCTTTTGCCTAAAAAACCTCCCAAGTCCCATTTCCCTTTGTCTGCTAGTAACCGTCCCAGAATGTCATCTCCTAAAATGGTGCCGATAGAGAGCGCAGCCGAGCTTCTAGCCCCTAGGCAACTTTGCAGTATTTTGTTTTTTTTACGTGTTATTTCTTACCTTATTAGAACATAATTATTTTTGTGTTATTACATACAGCCGGGAATAACTTTTGGATAGCAGAGTGGCGGTACTCACCAGCAGTACCAGCAATACGACCAGGAATACGGCTTTCCCAAATAAGTTCCTTTGTTCGAACCCCCCGGGCAATTGAACTGATTCCAGAGGCTAAACCAAAACATCACTGGAGGAGAAGAGGTACTCGGAGTGGACTTCTAGTCCGACTCAGGAGGCGTGCACACCACCCACCGCTTCCGAGTATATTACTCGCTAATGTTCAGTCTTTGGATAATAAAGTTGACGAGCAGAGGCCGAGTACATCCTTCCAGAGAGACATCAGGGATTGTAACATACTCTGTTTCATGGAAACATGGCTCTCTCGGGATATACTGTCTGAGTCCATACAGCCAGTTGTTTTCACAGTTCATCGTGCAGACAGGAATAATTATCTCTCCGGGAAGAAGGGCGGGGTGTATTTTTCATTATTAACTACTCATGATGTGATTGTGATAACATACAGGAACTTAAGTCCCTTTGTTCACCAGACGTAGAATACCTTACAATCAAATGCCGAGCGTATTACCTCCCAAGACAATTCTCTTCGGTTATAGTCACAGCCGTGGATATTCCCCCTCAAGCCGATACCACGACGGCCCTCAAACAACTTCACTGGACTCTATGCAAACTGGAAACCACATATCCTGAGGCCGCATTTATTGTAGCTGGGGATTTTAACAAAGCATATTTGAGGAAAACGCTACCAAAACGCAAATTTACTGCAGTACTCGCGCTGCTAAAACAGTCGACCACTGCTACTCCAACTTCCGGGATGCCTACAAGGCCCTCCCCTGTCCTCCCTTCAGCAATCACGACTGATCAGATTTGCTCATCTCCTTCCTATAGGAAAACACTCAAACAGGAAGTACCCATGCCAAGGTCTATTCATCGCTGGTCTGACCAATTGGAATCCACGCTTCAAGATTGTTTTGATCACGCGGACTGGGATATGTTCCGGGTAGCCTCCGAGAATAACATTAACGAATATACTGATACGGTTACTGAATTAATCAGGAAGTGTATAGGAGATGTAGTACCCTCTGTGACTATTAAAACCTACCCTAACCAGAAACTGTGGATAGATGTTTTGTTTTCTTTTCCAAATCTATCACTTATATGCATATCCTAGCTTCTGGGCCTGAGTAACAGGTAGTTTACATACATATATGAGTAATTAGGTGTGCATTGACAGGAGAGTTTCAAACAAAAGATGATGAATAAATTGCCAAAACTTGTTTATCACAAGTGTAGCATAGGTTGTACGTTCTCCAAAACACATGTCCACTCTGACATTGACAATGGTAAAGAACAGCAATAATAATATATTGAAAGCATTAACAGAAATTACCGTAAAAAATATATATATTGCAGATTAGAAATTATGGAAATTAACGGAAAATGTACGCTTCTACTATGTAATGTTTTCAATACAGACCGCTTTTGTCATACAGTATTCCATATAAGGCTACCAGACCTTTTGAAATATGCACAGTATACCCTTAATCTTGTAATAAATCAAATCTAGTGACACAACATTTCTGCAATCCATTGTGACATTGTCAGAGGATAACCAACCTTCAAATGAATTGTAATGCATTTCCTAGCCACGATAAATGCTATGCTTACACAGTTTCTTCTTATAACAGCCTCCTGTATCAACATTTCCAAGCAAACAAAAACAGGGAGAAGGGAGAATCTGTAGACATGCTGAGATATAAGTATGTACTCTTTGCCAGAATTTAGTCATCCTTCACATGATCATAACAAATTCAAATATGTCCCCTTTTGTGTTGTACAACTTCAGCAGAGCAATTACATTTCTCTGTGCATGACATTCAGTATAACTGGCATATACAGTAGTATGTTCTATGGATGGTCTTAAACGGTAGTAATTTATGTCAGAGTTTATATGAACCAGACTGGGCATTCAAACATATCTGTATATATTCCTTACAGTGCCTCTCAGGTCTTATTTAAATTTTTGTTTGACATTTTTTTGTGTCATTAGGAAAATATTACAATTTTTGAGGTTTGTCAGACTGACAAAATAGCTGCAAATCTTTGAAGTTTCTGGGTTGTCCAGTGTTTTCAGCACAGAGAGAATAAAGTGTTGCATCTGAAAAAGTTCACCTCAGTGGTCACAGACTGTTCTTGCCTGGCTTCCTGACCGTGCTGAGACCCCTGTCACCATCTCATCCTGCTCAGATGAGGCATGATCAAATAATTACCTTGGTTTTCATTTATACATGATATAATCCATGAATAGAATCAATGGTAGAATAATTGAAATTACCATTATTCCCAGATCTCAGACTGTAGCCTACCCATCAACTCAAGATGGAACTTTGCATCCATTCACTGATTGTTATACTATACTGCAAAATTCACCTGAGCTCCGTAGACTGGTCTTCCATGGCTGTCTGACCCTGCTAAGACATGATGATTATAATGTTGTGTACTGACTGTGCACCATGACAGTGAAGCCTGTAGAGCTGTTTATACCATGTCAGTGTAAAAAGTAGGGAACTACATAAGGAAACTGACAATCAATAATGCTATCACTATACTGACTCTAATAAAAACTCACATTGTGCTATCAAAAAATGTCAGAATATCAGGCTTCAATGGTTTGGCCGCTAGTTTCATCATTTGATTCAGGTCTAATGTTATTGAGGCAAAAATAATAGCTAAAGTTTGCCAACTTTTGGCTAGCTCTAATGGTAGCTACATCAACAGGTAAAAATTAGCCAAGTTAATTTTCTTCTGTTGAAACGGGACAAACAAAATGCTACAAAACATTTCCATACACACAAAAGCTTTTGGATACTGCTACCTGACAGAATGTGGGAGAGTCATGTCCCCCTCCCTGTCCCCAGTCCAAGTTGCGTGTCTGGATGTGTGCTTTTGTCAAAATCTGAAGGTCTGCCCAGATTAGTTTATACTTCCCTTGCCTAAAATGGTCCGACATTAAACGATTTAACTTCATATGGAGGTATGGACCTCATTATTTAAGAAAATCAGTAATTTGTAGCATCCAAAGTGAGGTAAGGTTGAATGCTCTGGATTAGAAAACCTATAACATAATCTTTAAAATCAAATGGATACTAAATTATTTCATTGCATTTGTAATATAATCCCTAATTTAATATTCCAACAGGGTGATGGTCTCGTGTTGTCACGACTTCTGCCGAAGTCGTTGCCTCTCCTTGTTCGGGCGGTGCTCGGCGTTCGACGTCACCGGTCTTCTAGCCATCATTGATCCTTTTTTCATTTTCCATTGGTTTTGTCTTGTCTTCCCACACACCTGTTTTCAATCCCAGGATGACCAGAGGAGGGTGACGTGTGAGCCCAATATATCAAACGGTCGCGGACAGCAGACGGAACGTACAGACGACCAGCTGGACACAGGGGGAGAAGGCTCTGCGCGTGACGCCCGCTCAATGTCATCGTCCAGCTCCCACACTACAGGCGCCACCAGACACGAAGCTGGGAGTATGGGAGTGGGATCCATGGACCGCTCCTCTGTGTCATACAGCCGAGACAATGCGTCTGCCTTAACGTTCTGGGAGCATGGTCTTTAAGAAAGAGTAAACACAAAACGAGTGAAAAACATGGCCCACCTTGCCTGGCGAGGATTCAATCTCTTCACCTGCCGGATGTACTCCAGATTGCGGTGGTCAGTCCAGATGAGAAAAGGGTGTTTAGCCCCCTCAAGCCAATGCCTCCACACCTTCAAGGCTTCTACGACAGCTAACAGCTCTCGTTTCCCCACATCATAGTTTTGCTCCGCCGGGCTGAGTTTCTTCGAAAAGAAAGCACAGGGGCGAAGATTCAGTGGCGTACCCGAACGCTGAGAGAGCACTGCTCCTATCCCAGCTTCGGATGCGTCCACCTCCACTATGAATGGCAAAGAGGGATCCGGATGAGCAAGCACAGGCACCGAGGTAAACAGAGTCTTCAGGTGCTCAAAAGCCCTGTTCGCCTCAGCCAACCACTGTAAGCGCACCGGGCCCCCCTTTAGCAGTGAGGTAATGGGAGCTGCCACCTGACCAAAACCCGGATAAACCTCCGGTAGTAATTGGAAAACCCCAAAAAACGCTGCAACTCCTTTACCGTGGTTGGAATCGGCCAATTACGCACGGCTGTAATGCGGTCGCTCTCCATCTCCACTCCTGAAGTGGAAATCCGATGCCCTAGGAAGGAGATGGATTGTTGGAAAAACAAGCATTTCTCAGCCTTGACATATAGATCATGCTCCAACAGGCGACCAAGCACCCTGCGCACCAGGGACACATGCTCGGCGCGTGTAGCAGAGTATATCAGAATATCATCGATATACACCACTACACCCTGCCCGTGCAGGTCCCTGAAGATCTCATCTACAAATGATTGGAAAACTGATGGAGCATTCATCAACCCATATGGCATGACCAGGTACTCATAATGACCTGAGGTAGTGCTAAATGCCGTCTTCCACTCATCACCCTTCTTAATACGCACCAGATTGTACGCACTCCTGAGATCCAATTTTGTGAAAAAACGTGCCCCGTGCATTAACTCAATAACCGTATTGATCAGAGGTAGCGGGTAACTATATTTCACTGTGATTTTATTAAGACCTCGATAATCAATGCACGGGCGTAAACCGCCATCCTTTTTTTTTTCACAAAAAAGAAACTCGAAGAGACGGGTGAAATGGATGGCTGAATGAACCCCTGATGCAGGGATTCAGAGACATATGTCTCCATAGCCTCCGTCTCCGCTTGAGACAGGGGATACACGTGACTCTTGGGATATGCAGCATCTACCAGGAGATAGGCCTAGCACCACAGAATATGCAGGAGAATCAATAAGGAAAAGACTAATCTTCTCCTTGTGACCCTCCTGCGTTATCATACACAAAGGTGCGGTTACCTCCCTGATAAACCCTGACCCTAATGGTCGACTATCTAAGGCATGAATAGGGAAAGTCATATCCACAGGAACAAATGGGATCCCTAAACTATGAGCTAGACTTTTATTAATGAAATTCCCAGCCGCACCTGAATCTACTAGTGCCTTATACTGGGAATGCAGTAAAAAGTCAGGAAAAGAGACAGAGACAAACATTAGTGCAGCAGAGGGCTTTGGATGAGAATGGTGCCTACTCACCTGGTGTGACGCCAGAATGCCCTGCCTGCCCTCTCTATTCCCAGAGGAACCAACCCGGCACCGATCAGCAGTGTGCCCTCGGCGACCATGAATGGTGCTCGAGCGGGAACCCCCTCCGGTCTCCCTGTGCACCATCCCTCCCAATTCCATAGGTTCGGGAGAGAGGGTGCGGGAGGATGGAACAACCAGACCCCGATCTAGACGTCCACGAGTAGCCAGCATGTTGTCCAGCTTGATGGACATGTCCACCAGCTGGTCGAAGGTGAGGGTGGTGTCTCTACAGGCCAGCTCCCGACGGACGTCCTCGCGTAGACTACAACGGTAATGGTCGATCAGGGCCCTGTCGCTCCATCCAGCGCCGGCAGCCAAGGTCCTAAACTCCAAAGCAAAATCCTGGGCACTCCTCGTCTCCTGCCTCAGATGATAGAGGAGCTCACCCGCTGCTTTGCCTTCAGGTGGGTGATCGAATACTATCCGGAATTGGCGGGTGAACTCCTCAAAATGGTCCAACGCTGCATCCTCCCTTCTACACACAGCGCTGGCCCATTCCAGGGCTTTCCCGGTGAGGCATGAGACGAGGGCGTAACTCTTCTCACGGTCAGATGGTACTGGGGAGGCCGTGGCTCGATATAAGTTCAGTTTGAGGAGGAAACCCTGGCAGCCGGCAGTATCTCCGTTGTATCCCGTGGGTAGGGATAAATGGATCCTCGATTCCGGAGAGGAAAAAATGTTCACGGGAGATTCCGGTTGTGGTGGTGGTGGCGCTGGAGAAACTCCCTGTCTCTCCCAGCGAATCATTTTCTGGACAATGTGCTCCATGACGGAGCTGATACAGTCAAGCTCCCTCGCTTGTTCCTGAACGCGTTCCTCCAGATCCATGGTCATAGTGTCCTCTCCTGCTGACTTCATATATATTGGTCAGAGATTCTGTCATGCATAGGTGTAATAGGTGGCAGGGAAGCCAGGCGCAGGAGAGTCAAACTGAGTGTAAAATGGAGTATTTTAATAAAGTTCCAAGAGTATGCTCCATAACAATAAATGTACAAACAAACCAAACATGGGTACGAGGACCCGATGCGCACCTATACAACAATCACACTATACTGACATTAAAACAATCTCTGACAAAGACATGGAAACAGAGGGTTAAATACACAACAGGTAATGAATGGGATTGAAAACAGGTGTGTGGGAAGACAAGACAAAACCAATGGAAAATGAAAAAAGGATCAATGATGGCTAGAAGACCGGTGACGTCGAACGCCGAGCACCGCCCGAACAAGGAGAGGCAACGACTTCGGCAGAAGTCGTGACACGTGTTCTTACTGGGAGAAATTAATTTATAATTCTTATATTTAGCCCAAGGGCACAAAGGCCACTTTGGCCCCAAAAGGCATGCGTTTTTTAGGGGGCATTATGGCCACACAAGGGGTATGCCGCCGGGAAATTCGAGGCCTGGTGAGAATATTATTAAGTGCTCGTTAAATTGTGAATGAGAGAATGATGAAGTGAGTGCAGCTTGCAACTTTTTTCAAATCATCATTAGAATCCCACCATGCAGCTATAGAATGTATTAAAAATCAAAACCTATAGCCCGAAATTTGTATCACTACTAAAGTTGCTTAAATAACTCAAAATGAAGCGTATAGGAGGATCAGTTTCTTTGTTAATCGCTTAATTGTGCACACTTCTTTTGAAATTCTTTGTAGAAAATATCCTTCTATTTTATTAAGCTATGTTCAATTATTTTGTTCATATTATAAAATAATAAAATAGAATGCCACAGAATTCTAAGCAACTCTTGTCTGCTAAATGAACTAGTGTAGCCCACAACCATATGGCATAGCCAGATCAGGGCCTAACATAAGGACAACTCAGAGTATGCAATTGTTATGTACTTGAGTGAAGACCCAAAAGCGGTTTTAACAGAAAACAGAGTTCTTTAATAAAAAAACAGGAATGGCATAAATCCTCTTCCAACGTAGTCAATGGAACAAAAGAACGTAGTATAATGCAGGATGCACCTGCCAGGCAGACTCCGACAGGATAGGACAAGGTGGAAGCAAACGGGACGACAGCTTGCTTCTGGTATCAAAAACACAAACAAGAATCAGACACTGAAAGTAGCAGGAACAGAGAGAGAAATAGAGACCTAATCAGAGGGGGAAGAGAGAACAGGTGGGGAAAGAGTGAATGAGCTAGTTAGGGGAAATGTAGAACAGCTGAAGAATGAGAGACAGAGAAGGTAACCTAAAAAGACCAGCAGAGAGAGACAGAGTGAAGAGAAAGGACAGGAACAGACATAACAAGACATGACAGTACCCCCCCCACTCACCGAGCGCCTCCTGGCGCACTCGAGGAGGAAACCTGGCGGCAACGGAGGAAATCATCGATCAGCGAACGGTCCAGCACGTCCCGAGAGGGAACCCAACTCCTCTCCTCAGGACCGTACCCCTCCCAATCCACTAGGTACTGCTGACCACGGCCCCGAGGGCGCATGTCCAAAATCTTACGAACCCTGTAGATGGGTGCGCCTCGACAAGGATGGGGGGGGAGGGACGAGCGGGGCGCGAAGAACGGGCTTAACACAGGAGACATGGAAGACCGGGTGAACGCGACGAAGATAGCGTTGGAGAAGAAGTCGCACTGCGACAGGATTAATGACCTGAGAAATACGGAACGGACCAATGAACGCGGGGCCAACTTGCGAGAAGCTGTCTTAAGGGGAAGGTTCTGAGTGGAGAGCCATACTCTCTGACCGCAACAATATCTAGGACTCTTGGTCCTACGCTTATTAGCGGCCCTCACAGTCTGCGCCCTATTACGGCAAAGTGCCGACCTGACCCCCTTCCAGGTGCGCTCGCAACGCTGGACAAAAGCCTGAGCGGAGGGGACGCAGGACTCGGCGAGCTGAGATGAGAACAGCGGAGGCTGGTACCCGAGGCTACACTGAAAAGGGGATAGACCGGTAGCAGACGAGGGAAGCGAGTTGTGGGCGTACTCTGCCCAGGGGAGCTGTTCTGACCAAGACGCAGGGTTACGAAAAGAAAGGCTGCGTAAAATGCGACCAACAGTCTGATTGGCCCGTTCGGCTTGACCGTTAGACTGGGGATGAAAGCCGGACGAGAGACTGACGGAAGCCCCAATCAAACGGCAAAACTCCCTCCAAAATTGAGACGTGAACTGCGGGCCTCTGTCGGAAACGACGTCAGAAGGAAGGCCATGAATACGGAAAACATTCTCGATAATGATCTGAGCCGTCTCCTTAGCAGAAGGGAGCTTATCGAGAGGAATGAAATGAGCCGCCTTAGAGAATCTATCGACAACCGTAAGAATAACTGTCTTCCCCGCTGATGAAGGCAGTCCGGTGATAAAATCTAAAGCGATGTGAGACCACGGTCGAGAGGGAATGGGAAGCGGTCTGAGACGGCCGGCAGGAGGAGAGTTCCCAGATTTAGTCTGCGCGCAGACCGAACAAGCGGCGACAAATCGACGCGCGTCACGTTCCCGAGTGGGCCACCAGAAACGCTGGCGAATGGAAGCGAGCGTACCCGAACGCCGGGGTGGCCGGCTAACTTGGCAGAGTGGGCCCACTGAAGAACGGCCGGACGAGTAGGAACGGGAACGAACAGAAGGTTCCTAGGACAAGCTCGCGGCGACGGAGTGTGAGCGAGTGCTTGCTTTACCTGCCTCTCAATTCCCAGACAGTCAACCCGACAACACGCCCGTCAGGGAGAATCCCCGGGGTCGGTGGAGACCTCAGAAGAACTGAAGAGACGAGATAAAGCATCAGGCTTGGTGTTTTTTGAGCCCGGACGATAAGAAATAACAAACTCGAAACGAGCAAAAACAGAGCCCAACGAGCCTGACGCGCATTAAGTCGTTTGGCTGAACGGATGTACTCAAGGTTCCTATGGTCAGTCCAAACGACAAAAGGAACGGTCGCCCTCCAACCACTGTCGCCATTCGCCTAGGGCTAAGCGGATGGCGAGCAGTTCGCGATTACCAACATCATAGTTACGTTCTGACGGCGATAAGCGATGAGAGAAAAACGCGCAAGGATGGACCTTGCCGTCAGAGAGAGAGCGCTGAGAAAGAATGGCTCCCACGCCCACCTCTGACGCGTCAACCTCAACAACAAACTGACTAGAGATGTCAGGTGTAACAAGAATAGGTGCGGATGTAAAACGATTCTTAAGAAGATCAAAAGCTCCCTGGGCGGAAACGGACCACTTAAAGCACGTCTTAACAGAAGTAAGGGCTGTGAGGGGAGCTGCCACCTGACCGAAATTACGGATGAAACGACGATAGAAATTAGCGAAGCCCAGAAAGCGCTGCAGCTCGACGCGTGACTTAGAACGGGCCAATCAATGACAGCCTGGACCTTAGCGGGATCCATCTTAATGCCCTCAGCGGAAATAACGGAACCGAGAAAAGGGACAGAGGCGGCATGAAAATGCACTTCTCAGCCTTCACATAAAGACAGTTCTCCAAAAGGCGCTGGAGGACGCGCCGCACGTGCTGAACATGAATCGAGAGAGACGGGAAAAAATCAGGATATCGTCCATGTAAACGAAAACAAAAATGTTCAGCATGTCTCTCAGGACGTCGTTAACTAGTGCCTGAAAGACAGCTGGAGCGTTAACGAGGCCGAAAGGAAGAACCCGGTATTCAAAGTGCCCTAACGGAGTGTTAAACGCCGTCTTCCACTCGTCCCCCTCCCTGATGCGCACGAGATGGTAGGCGTTACGAAGGTCCAATTTGGTGAAAAACCTGGCTCCCTGCAGGATCTCGAAGGCTGAAGACATAAGAGGAAGCGGATAACGATTCTTAACTGTTATGTCATTCAGCCCTCGATAATCCACGCATGGGCGCAGGGACCCGTCCTTCTTCTGAACAAAAAACCCCCGCTCCGGCGGGAGAGGAGGAGGAGACTATGGTACCGGCGTTGAGCGAAACCGACAAATAATCCTCGAGAGCCTTACGTTCGGGAGCCGACAGAGAGTATAATCTACCCCCGGGGGAGTAGTTCCCGGAAGGAGATCAATACTACAGTCATACGACCGGTGTGGAGGGAGAGAAGTGGCCTTGGAACGACTGAACACCGTGCGCAGATCGTGATACTCCTCCGGCACCCCTGTCAAATCGCCAGGCTCCTCCTGTGAAGAAGAGACAGAGGAAACAGGAGGGATAGCAGACATTAAACAGGTCACATGACAAGAAACATTCCAGGATAGGATAGTATTACTAGACCAATTAATAGAAGGGTTATGGCGCACTAGCCAGGGATGACCCAAAACAACAGGTGTAAAAGGTGAACGAAAAATTAAAAAAGAAATGGTTTCGCTATGATTACCAGAGACAGTGAGGGTTAAAGGCAGCGTCTCACGCTGAATCTTGGGGAGAGAACTACCATCTAAAGCGAACAAGGCCGTGGGCTCCCCTAACTGTCTGAGAGGAATGTCATGTTCCCGAGCCCAGGTCTCGTCCATAAAACAGCCCTCCCCCAGAGTCTATCAAGGCACTGCAGGAAGCAGATGAACCGGGCCAGCGGAGATGGACCGGAAAGGTAGTGCGTGATCCAGAAGGAGAGGCCTGAGTAGTTGCGCTCACCAGTAGCCCTCCCTTACTGATGAGCTCTGGCTTTTACTGGACATGAGGTGACAAAATGACCAGCGGAGCCGCAGTAGAGACAGAGGCGATTGGTGATTCTCCGTTCCTTCTCCTTGGCCGAGATGCGGATACCCCCAGCTGCATAGGCTCAGCATCCGAGCCGGCGGAGGAGGGTGGCAGTGATGCGGCAGGTGGCAGTGATGTGGAGGGGAGCAACGGAGAACGCGAGCTCCTTTCCACGAGCTCGGCGACGAAGATCAAACCGTCGCTCTATGCGAATAGCGAGAGCTATTAAGGAGTCCAGACTGGAAGGAACCTCCGGGAGAGGATCTCATCCTTAACCTCGACGAGGAGACCCTCCAGAAAACGAGCGAGCAAAGCCGGCTCGTTCCAGTCACTAGAGGCAGCGAGAGTGCGAAACTCAATAGAATAATCCGTTATGGATCTATTCCCCTGACATAGGGAAGACAGGGCCCTGGAAGCCTCCTCCCCAAAAACAGAACGGTCAAAAACCCGTATCATCTCCTCCTTAAAGTCCTGATACTGGTTAATACACTCAGCCCTCGCCTCCCAGATTGCCGTGCCCCACTCACGCGCCCGTCCGGTAAGGAGAGAAATGACGTAGGCGATGCGGGCTGCGCTCCTGGAGTAAGTGTTGGGCTGGAGAGAGAACACCACATCACACTGAGTGAGGAATGAGCGGCACTCAGTGGGCTCCCCAGAGTAACACGGCGGGTTGTTGATCCTGGGCTCCGGAGACTCGGAAACCCTGGAAGTGGGCGGTGGATCGAGGCGGAGTTGGTGAACCTGTCTTGTGAGGTCGGAGACTTGGACGGCCAGGGTCTCAACGGCATGTCGAGCAGCAGACAATTCCTCCTCGTGTCTGCCTAGCATCGCTCCCTGGATCTCGACGGCGGAGTGAAAAGGGTCCGGAGCCGCTGGGTCCATTCTTGGTCTGATTCTTCTGTTATGTACTTGAGTGAAGACCCAAAAGCGGTTTTAACAGAAAACAGAGTTCTTTAATAAAAAAACAGGAATGGCATAAATCCTCTTCCAACGTAGTCGATGGAACAAAAGAACGTTAGTATAATGCAGGATGCACCTGCCAGGCAGACTCCGACAGGATAGGACAAGGTGGAAGCAAACGGGACGACAGCTTGCTTCTGGTATCAAAAACACAAACAAGAATCAGACACTGAAAGTAGCAGGAACAGAGAGAGAAATAGAGACCTAATCAGAGGGGGAAGAGAGAACAGGTGGGGAAAGAGTGAATGAGCTAGTTAGGGAAAATGTAGAACAGCTGAAGAATGAGAGACAGAGAAGGTAACCTAAAAAGACCAGCAGAGAGAGACAGAGTGAAGAGAAAGGACAGGAACAGACATAACAAGACATGACAGCAATTCTATCCTTCTGAAATAGACTACATTTTCTTAATATCATGTTTCTTTAGACCTGTCTAAAATAAATACTGTATTTATTGTGATGGTGTAGGCCAGTGGATGCTCCTCAGAGGAGGAAGGGGAGGACCATCCTCCTGTCACGCCCTGGTCGAAGTATTTTGTGTTTATCTTCATTTATTTGGTCAGGCCAGGGTGTGGCATGGGGTTTTTGTATGTGGTGTGTTGGTATTGGGTTTGTAGCTTAGTGGGGTGTTCTAGTTAAGTCTATGACTGTCTGAAGTGGTTCTCAATCAGAGGCAGGTGTGTATCGTTGTCTCTGATTGGGAACCATATTTAGGCAGCCATATTCTTTGTGTGTTTCGTGAGTGATTGTCCTTAGTGTCCTTGTCCCTGTATCTGTGTTAGTTTACACTAGAATAGGCTGTTTCGGTTTTCGTTATGTTCTTTGTTTTGTAGTGTTTGTATTTAGATTCGTGTTACGTTTTGTTCATTAAACATGGATCGCAATCTACACGCTGCATTTCGGTCCGACTCTCCTTCACCGCATGAAAACCGTTACACCTCCTCTGTGAATTTTATATAATTTTTTTAAACATTGAAAAAGTTATCCTCTAGATAAAACTATACTAAATATATTCACTTCAGCAAATAATTTATAAAAACATTGTTTTGCAATGGAGGTCTACAGTAGCCTCAACAGCACTCTGTAGGGTAGCACCATGGTGTAGGTGGAGGACAGCTAGCTTCTGTCCTCCTCTGGGTACATTGACTTCAATACATCAACTAGGAGGCTCATGGTTCTCAACCCCTTCCATAGACGTAATTATTACAACTTCCAGAGGATGTCCGCCAACCTACCATAGCTCTTGCAGCATGAACTAACATGTTGTCCACCCAATAAAAGGATCAGAGAATAAATCTAGTAAGCTACATCTAGCTAGCAATGCAGTGCATAAAATGTTGTGAGTAGGTAACTCAAAGAGAGAGACAATAGCTGAACAGTTTTGAACAAATTAATTTATTCAAAAATGAAGAGAGAGGGGGAGTGAGGGGAGAGAGTGAGAGAGAGAGATTTCGAAATGTATTTCCCCTTTCAAATTCACTTACTTAGCAAGTGCAGCTAGCTAATCTTGACCTGGTTGTAGCAGCCTCATGATGGGTATAGCAAACATTTTTGTATCTTGTAGTAGCCTAAACCTATCAATGTTATATTGAACTGGGTGAATAGAATATGAAAGACTGTCATCCAATATGCTGTAATAGAAATATGGCTTTGCACATGAAAAAAATAAAGGGCCCTGACCGCCACCCGTGTAGGATCTATTAATTTGATTTATTCAACTTGTTTAAATGTAGGTGTTCCAAAGGTCTGCATCAGTGGCTTGTAGGCTATGCGTGGAAGCCAAGAGATGAGTTAGTTAACAATCAATTACCCTGAGACTGGCAGTTATTTGCTTGACCTCCACAGTCCTAGTTAGGACCAGTAGAGACATACCTCTCTCTCTTATTAATATATATATAATTATATCTCGATATCTCGATATCTAGAAAGAATTCACACCCCTTTACTTTTTCCACATTTTGTTGTGTTACAGCCTGAATTTAAAATGGATTAAATTGAGATTGTTTGTCACTATCCTACACATAATACCCCATAATGTTAAAGTGGAAATGTTTTTTGACATTTTTACTAATTAATAAAAAAGACAAAGCTGAAATGTAATGAGTCAATACGTGTTCAACCCATTTGTTATGGTAAGCCTAAAGTTTCTGAGTAAAAATGTGTGTGCAATAATAGTGTTTAATATGATTTTGGAATGACTACCTCATCTCTGTAAACCACACAAACAATTATCTGTAAGGTCCTTCAGGCGAGCAGTGGATTTCACAACACAGGTTCAACCACAAAGACCAAGGAGGTTTTCCAATGCCTACCAAAGTGCACCTATTGGTAGATGGGTAAAAAAAATAAAAAATAAGCAGACATTGAATATCCCTTTGAGTGAAGTTATTAATTACACTTTAGATGGTGTATCAATACACCCAGTAACTAGAAAGGTACAGGCGTCCTTCCTAACTCAGTTGACAGAGAGGAAGGAAACCAATCGGGGATTTCACCATAAGGCCTATTTTGACTTTAAAATAGTTACAGAGTTTAATGGCTGTGATAGGAGATACCTGAGGAAGGATCAACAACATTGTAGTTACTCCACAATACTAACCTAATTGGCAGAGTGAAAAGACTGTATAGAATTTAAATATTCCAAAACATGCATCCTGTTTGCAACAAGGCACTAAAGTAATGCTGCTTTTTGTCCTGATTACAAAGTGTTATGTTTGGGGCAAATCCAATACAACACATTACTGAGTACCACTCCATATTTCCAACCATAGTGGTTACAGCATCATGTTATGGACATGCTTTTAATCGACAAGGACTGGGGAGTTTTTCAGGATAAAAAATAAATAAATGGGAATGAAGCTAAGCACAGGCAAAATCCTAGAGGAAAACCTGGTTCAGTCTGCTTTCCGACCAAGACACTGGGACATGAATTCACATTTCATCAGGACAATAACCTAAAACAAAAGTCCAAATCTACACTGGAGTTGTTGACAAAGAAGACAGTGAATGTTCCTGAGTGGCTGAGTTACAGTTTTAACTTAAATCAACTTGAAAATCTATGGCAATACCAGAGTTTGAAGAATTTTGAAATGAATAATGGGCAAATGTTGCACAATCCAAAAGTGAAAAGTTCTTAGAGACTTACTCAGAAAGGCTCACAGCTGTAATCACTGCCAAAGGTGCTAATACAAAGTATTGACTCAGGGGAGTGAATACTTATGTAAATTAGATATTTCATTTTCCAAAAATATGCAAAAATGTCAGAAACATGTTTTCATGTTGTCATTATGGGGTATTGTGTGTAGTTGTGTGAGAAAAACAATAAATTAAAATTAATTGAATTCATTTCTCTCTCTCTCTCTCTCTCTGCTATTAACACTGTTGCAAAAGTTAAAGCAACAACATTCCAGGCTAATGTTTTAAAAAAGCTTGATTTTCTCTCATGTACTTTGTCAACACCTTTCAAACAAATCTGTTTTGACAGGCTGACTAGTACAAGGAGATTTTTCAGTGGAGTGGGTCAGTAATATCTGAGTAGTAAACAAAACTGTCAGAAAATGTAGCCCTTCAAATCCAAAATGAGTGGGATCAGTTCAACAACTGCAGCTATTGAAAATAACAAAAACATCCCATGATATTATATAATTGACAAATCACTGTTATTATCATGAACCCTCTTGTCATTCATTCGGGCACATTGCAACCACTTGTAAGCAAACAGTTGTTCTCACTGTCAATTTCACACCAGTAAGTTTAGCACCTCAATTTCTTTTGAAACATGGACAAATTGATAACTATTCTATTATATCCAGTACTATTCTAAGTACTCTTCTCTCGCTGCTAATCTTGGACCAGTGAGTAACACTTTTCTCTCTCTGTCTCTCGGCTATTAAGCTCACTTGAGAAAGTTAGTCCCTGCTAGATAGGTTGTTGCTATTGTGGCCTCCTGTTACTTCCCCCTCCTGTGTTGTTCCCTAGAGCTAGCCAGTTTGTTTGTGTATGTTTACGTCCGAAATGGTACCCTATTCCTTATATAGTGCACTATTTTTACCAGGACCCGATGGGCCAAGAAGTAGTGCACTATATAGGGAAAAAGTTACCATTTAGGATCCAGGCTCTGTGTCTAAAGCCAGTCCTTTGTTCAGGGCAGCCATCTCTCTGAGAGACGGATGGGGTGATGGAGTGCCCAAGGGCCTGGCAGTGAATAAGCATGCTTTACTGTTATAATATCACATGAGCAGGAGTCCACCCCTGGTGTTGGCCGCTCCCTGGCGCACGCTGTGCAAGCGGACATTCTGCGTAATTATTCTCATCCATCACCCGATACAACACAGGCACACATACACACCGCGCCTGGCCGATGCTGACCAACCAGACAGACAGACATAGCTGGCGTTCAGACATGTCTCACAGCGCTCTAGGAATTGTTCTTTATTCATTCATATGCTACTCAGAAGTCTGTCTCTCTTTTGTTCTCTCTCTCTGTCTTTTGCTCTCTCTGTCTTTCTCTTATCTGTGTGGTAACACAATCCCATGTTGTAGCAGGAACACTTGGTTCCATATACAGTGGGGCAAAAAGGTATTTAGTCAGCCAACAATTGTGCAAGTTCTCCGACTTAAAAATATGAGAGAGAGGCCTGTAATTTTCATCATAAGTACACTTCAACTATGACAGACAAAATTTGAAAAAAATCAAGAAAATCACATTGTAGGATTTTTAATGAATTTATTTGCAAATTATGGTGGAAAATAAGTATTTGGTCACCTACAAACAAGCAAGATTTCTGGCTCTCACAGACCTGTAACTTCTTCTTTAAGAGGCTCCTCTGTCCTCCACTCGTTACCTGTATTAATGGCACCTGTTTGAACTTGTTATCAGTATAAAAGACACCTGTCCACAACCTCAAACAGTCACACTCCAAACTCCACTATGGCCAGCACCAAAGAGCTGTCAAAGGACACCAGAAACAAAATTGTAGACCTGCACCAGGCTGGGAAGACTGAATCTGCAATAGGTAAGCAGCTTGGTTTGAAGAAATCAACTGTGGGAGCAATTATTAAGAAATGGAAGACATACAAACCACTGATAATCTCCCTCGATCTGGGGCTCCACGCAATATCTCACTCCGTGGGGTCAAAATGATCACAAGAACGGTGAGCAAAAATCCCAGAACCACACACGGGGGGACCTAGTGAATGACCTGCAGAGAGCTGGGACCAAAGTAACAAAGCCTACCATCAGAAACACACTACGCCGCCAGGGACTCAAATCCTGCAGTGCCAGACGTGTCCCCTTGCTTAAGCCAGTACATGTCCAGGCCCGTCTGAAGTTTGCTAGAGAGCATTTGGATGATCCAGAAGAAGACTGGGAGAATGTCATATGGTCAGATGAAACCAAAATATAACTTTTTGGTAAAAACTCAACTCATCGTGTTTGGAGGACAAAGAATGCTGAGCTGCGTCCAAAGAATACCATAACTACTGTGAATCATGGGGGTGGAAACATCATGCTTTGGTGCTGTTTTTCTGCAAAGGGACCAGGACGACTGATCAGTGTAAAGGAAAGCCTGAATGGGGCCATGTTTCGTGAGATTTTGAGTGAAAACCTCCTTCCATCAGCAAGGACATTGAAGATGAAACGTGGCTGGGTCTTTCAGCATGACAATGAACCCAAACACACCGCCTGGGCAACAAAGGAGTGGCTTCGTAAGAAGCATTTCAAGGTCCTGGAGTGGCCTAGCCAGTCTCCAGATCTCAACCCCATAGAAAATCGATCCATGTTTAATAAACAAAAGTAAACACGAATCAAAATACAAAAAACAACAAACGTAACAAGAAAACCGAAAACAGCCTATACTGGTGTAAACTAACAATGAACACGAACAAGGACAGGAAAAGGACAAAAGGACAATCACCCACGAAACACTCGAAGAATATGGCTGCCTAAATATGGTTCCCAATCAGAGACAACGATAAACACCTGCCTCTGATTGAGAACCACTTCAGGCAGCCATAGATTCACCTAGAACACCCCACTAAGCTACCATCCCAATACATGTGAAAAAACCTCACCCAGGACCCCACTGGACTGAGGGGCAGCTCGGGACTGAGGGGTAGCTCGGGACTGAGGGGTAGCTCGGCACTGAGGGGAAGCTCGGCACTGAGGGGAAGCTCGGCACTGAGGGGAAGCTCGGCACTGAGGGGAAGCTCGGCACTGAGGGGAAGCTCGGCACTGAGAGGAAGTTCAGGCAGGTAGTTGGCTCTGGCAAATCCTGGCTGGCTGGCGGTTCTGGCAGATCCTGGCTGACTGGCGGATCTGAAAGAGTCTGGCTGACTGGCGGATCTGGAAGAGTCTGGCTGAATGGCGGATCCTGGCAGACTGACGGCTCTGGCTGCTCCATGCTGACTGGCGGCTCTGGCTGCTCCATGCTGACTTGCGGCTCTGGCTGCTCCATGCTGACTTGCGGCTCTTGCTGCTCCATGCAGACTGGCAGCTATGGCTGTTCCATGCAGACTGGCATCTCTGGCGGCTTCTTGCAGACTGGCAGCTCTGGCGGCTTCTTGCAGACTGGCAGCTCTGGCGGCTTCTTGCAGACTGGCAGCTCTGGCTGCTTCTTGCAGACTGGCAGCTCAGGCAGCTCCTTGCAGACTGGCAGCTCCTTGCAGACTGACTGCTCCATGCAGACTGGCAGCTCTAGCTGCTCCATGCAGACTGGCAGCTCTGGCTGCTCCATGCAGACTGGCAGCTCTGGCTGCTCCATACAGGCTGGCAGCTCTGGCTGCTCCATACAGGCTGGCAGCTCTGGCTGCGCTGAACAGGCAGGAGACTCCAGCAGCGCTGTAGAGGAGGAAGGCTCTGGCAGCGCTAAACAGGCGAGAGACTCCGGCAGAGCAGGAGAGGAGGAAGGCTCTGGCAGCGTTGGAGATGCGAGGCGCACTGTAGGCCTGATGCGTGGTGCTGGCACTGGTGGTACTGGGCCGAGGACACGCACAGGAAGCCTGGTGCGGGGAGCTGCCACCAGAGGGCTGGTGCGTGGAGATGGTACTGGGTAGACCGGACCGTGCAGGCGCACTTGAGCTCTTGAGCACCGAGCCTGCCCAACCTTACCTGGTTGAATACTCCCGGTCGCTCTGCCAGTGCGGCGAGGTAGAATAGCCCGCACTGGGCTATGCAGGTGAACCGGGGTCACCGTGCGCAAGGCTGGTGCCATGTAAGCCGGCCCAAGGAGACGCACTGGGGACCAGTGATATTCTCCAGGCTGTGTCCAGGGTCCTTCTCCGTCTAGGATTTCCTCCCAAGTCCAGAAATCCTTATTTCGTATCTCCTGCTGCTGCTGCCTGTTGTCACGCCGCTTGGTCCTGTTGTGGTGGGTGATTCTGTTACGGTTTTCTTTGTGCGAAGGAGAGTGGGACCAAAATGCGGCGTGTAGATTGCGATCCATGTTTAATGAACAAAAGTAAACACGAATCAAAATACAAAAACAACAAACTTAACAAGAAAACCGAAAACAGCCTATACTGGTGTAAACTAACACCGAACAGGAACAAGGACGGGAAACGGACAAAAGGACAATCACCCACGAAACACTCAATGAATATGGCTGCCTAAATATGGTTCCCAATCAGAGACAACGATAAACACCTGCCTCTGATTGAGAACCACTTCAGACAGCCATAGATTCACCTAGAACACCCCACTAAGCTACCATCCCAATATATGTGAAAAAAACCCAAGACAAAACACACCACATACAAAACCCCATGTCACACCCTGGCCTGACCAAATAGATAAAGAAAACACAAAATACTAAGACCAGTGCGTGACAGTTCATCAAAGCCTATCACTTTCAGATGTGATTCATACATGTTAGGGGTTCAGAATTAGCCAACATAATGTAGTAATAATAATAAATAAATATATATATTATTATTATTATTATTATTTTTTCACACTGAGTGTGCAAAACATTAGGAACACTTGCTCTTTTCATGACATAGACTGACCAGGTGAATCCAGGTGAAAGCCCTTATTGATGCCACTTGTTAAATCACTTCAATCAGTGTGGATGAAGGGGAGGAGACAGGTTAAATAAGTCATTTTTTAGACAATTGAGACATGGGTTGTGTATTGTATTAGATGCCAGGCGCACCGGTTTGTGTCAAGAACTGCAACGCTGCTGGGATTTTCAAGCTCAACAGTTTCCTGTGGGTATCAAGAATGGTCCACCACCCAAAGGACATCCAGCCAACTTGACACAACTGTGGGAAGCGTTGGAGTCAACGTGGGCCAGCATCCCAGTGGAACGCTTTAGACACATTGTCGAGTTCATGCCCCGACGAATTAAGGCTGTTCTGAGGGTAAAAAGGGGTGTAACTCAATATTAGGAAAATGTTTTTCATGTTTTGTACACTCACCAGCTAAGGGCAGTGAAATTGGTTGTTTTACAGTGTCAGCCATACTAGCACAGCACCCCTGGAGCAAATTAGGGTTAAGTGCCATGCTCAGGGACACATCAGCAGATTTCTCATCTTGTCAGCTCGGGTATACGAACCAGTGACCTTTCAGTTACTAGCCCAACACACTATCTGCTAGGCTACCTGCCACATGTAGTGGCAATGTACTAATGGTATACGTCTTGGCATGGACATGCTTCTTATTTAAGCTTGGTAAATTACAGTACGATGCCAGCACATTTTTTGCACACCATATCATACCTTAACACATAACACATAACACATTCTCTTTTTAAAAAGAGAATGTGTCAATAAGATGCTATTATAAAATATGTAAATCTGACAACTTTCTCCTTTAACGGGCCACACGTGTGTGTGTGTGTGTGTGTGTGTGTGTGTGTGTGTGTGTGTGTGTGTGTGTGTGTGTGTGTGTGTGTGGGTGTGGGTGTGGGTGTGGGTGTGTGTGTGTGTGTGTGTGTGTGTGTATTGGAAGCCTGTTGTGTTTGTCGACAGCTGGGTTGTGATATGACCTTCTCTCCCTGGTCATTAGAGGAGCCAAGACGCTGGCACACAATGACTCTATCTGCCCTTATGCCAAGGCACAAACAAACAGTGATGTGGGCTTAGCTGTGGACATATAAACGGGTGGTTAAAGTGGGATTTTATGGAGCCGTTGTAGATTTTCGATTAGAATTCTAAACGGGAATCTATTCAATGCCTACTCAATGCTTTCACAAGGAGGTTGAACCTCTGTTCCACACACATATCTCCCCCTTTACAAATCAATAAACAGATATCCTAATCCATGTTAGAGTGCACTTAAGAATGCTCTTTCCACCTTACCATCTCGGTCTTTCTTTATGCCTCTGTCTGTCGGTCTTGAAGTCAACTGACCATCATCAATAGAGGTAGAGAAAACAACAAGGCCCGAGTGGCGGCTGAGTGTGCAGTTCAGCTCCTGCTGCAAGCCACCCTCTGTGGTCCTCTCCACTCCCATGCTGTGTTGAACTGGTGGTGTCAGACCCCACAGTACTGAGCCCTGTATACCTGGGCTGGATTAAAGGAGATATCCCGTTAAATGTGTCAGCAACACCTCGCTGACTGGGATGATGGATGGCGGCTCCGCCGGGTGCATAATGCGCTCTAAAGAGGAAAAATCCGCCCCACCCTTTAAAGCAGCGTTGACGCCAATTACAGCTAGGTCTGCTTCTCTGCACACGGACCAGGGTTCTGGAACATTGAGCAGTGAGCCTGCAATGTGGAATGGAATAAGGTTGTGTGTAACATTCCAAAGACATATCATAATGTGACAGTATATTTTAACCAGAACCGGTGCCTCCAATTGACAATGCTTCTCTCCAAAAGATTGTCCACTTCGTGGGCGTAGGTGGGGAACCTATTCAAGTAAGTAAATACATTTTGAAAATGACAAAAAAAACGGTGTATTATAAGTTAGCTACAGCAGGCCGCTATGTGTAGGCTAATCAGCTGATATCCATGTTAGCTGTTTTTCTTGATGTAGGCCGATTTATCATTGTAAATTAAAAACACATGCTCCAAATGCATTTGAAAGCGATGAAATGATTTGCTGCTCCAGCTGTCAGAAAAAAAGGGAGACTGTGCACTAGTTAGATTGGTCAGGTTGTGGGACCACATTATCAAATGATTCTCCAGTTCTAGTCCCTAGAGAGGACAACTATGAAGACAAACAGAGAGATAATAGCCAGGGCTATCTACATGTAAAATAAGAAACCTGTTTCTTTGTCATGTTGTCTGTCCTCAGATATGGAGAGCTGTGAAAGCCTGCAGTTGAAGAGGTCCCAGTGAATGTCCCAAGAGACATCCTTGTATGCCATGGGTTGTATGTGTACTTATGATAGAAAATGTTGTGTACAATAATACATTTAAAAGTCACAGACAATGTAGGCTACGAACTTACTACAACTGCAGCAGGCCAATCCTGCTCTTGGAGGTATGATGGGTGCGCAGGCTTCTGTTCCAACCCAGCACTAACATGCCCGATTCAACTTGTCAAACCTAATGAGTTGATAATAATGTGTAGTATTGCTGGCTGCTGACCCAGTAGATCAGGGAATAGAGCAATGTTGGCCAATTCTGGTATGGAGTATTTTTTTGTTCACCCGAAAGGATTGCTTTAGTAATAGTAACCTACATGCTAAGATGTTGAACATTTACAAACGAGTTTATTTATACAGTTTGAAATGATGTGTTGATTCATTCAATGTCGATTCATTGAAGTGAAGTGTTTAAAGATGTTTCAAGATGAACTAGTGTCAACGTTCATTAAATCACAGATCACAATTCTGCAATATAAGGGGTGAAGAGGATATTTTGTTGTTGGTCCAGTTAGCTCTCCAATCTGTTCCATTTGATTGTCGTTCTGTCTCAGGATATCAGTCATGTGAACCCATTCTGCAGCTTATCATAATGTCATGCATCACCAATATGCAGTGGCAATTTTAGCATGTAAATCTTGGTGGGACAAACTCAACCTATTTTATTTTTTTAGACGCATGCCAGCGAAGCCACTGCACAATACAGCACTAAACAATACATTAAATGCACAATAACAGTGACAAACGGTGCCCACAAACTGTTAGGGCCGACACAAAGCTGCCCTGACAGAGGAGCTTTCCTTTCAGCACCATGGAGTGAAACCTTACCACCAATGCATTTGACTACCAGTGGAGCCTCATCTGGCAGTGAAGCAGTTAATTCAGCCACCTTTACATGGCTGACTTGCTTAATGCATGCAGTAATTCTGGCAAGCACGTACCTATTCTCCTCTGTCTGTCTGTTGGTTGTGAAGGTCACGGCTCGTCTATATGCAGTGTTTAGCTGAGTCACAATGTTTCAAATCCTTAAACCCAGACTTGGACTACACAAAATAATGATTGCTTTGCAACGCTCGCAGTTAGCCACTGCTTAATTTCAAACCACTCATTCTTAACTTTGCAATTTCCGACTTGTGTAATGTTTGTGTAATGGCCGATAAGCACTGAGACAATTTAACCTCAAATTTCTCTTCATATGACAAGGATTTAAAATGATTTGCCAATAGATTGTCAATGTGATTCATGATGACCGCTTATCTAGCGAGCTAGCTTCCTAGCTATGACTTTGAAAGTATGTTCACGTGACCAGTCCAATCAAAGCTACGGGAGATATAATGTGATCCGATGTCATTTTATCTGCGGCTAATGATCTCGAGCCTTCTTGGACAGGCACTTCTACTGAACTGCCTAGCTCTCCCGTAGATTCTGTGGTGACGTACGACCCTCATGAGTAGCAGAACCCTGAGCCAATCACATTGCAACCAGAGAAGATTAACAACGCTTACACTCTGTGCTTTCGCTGGCTGCCCCTCCACCACAGGAAGCACTGAGCTAGGCTGAAACAGCTGCATTGGAGCTAGAAAGAGACAAAGTTTGTATGCTGCTTTATTAACTCAAGGAAAAAAATGTCTTACATTGTTTGTTTGCTAAACTGATATGTGACAAGAATTAATAACAGAATGACATGCAAAACAGGGTAATTGTTATTTTTGTATCAGACTTTTTTTTTAAACAGGTGGGGGTCAAAACAGGTGGGGCTCTGACATGAATGTCTGAGGTCACCACTGACAGTATGATAGCATTACTGGCCTTATGGGCATGTGCAATGCGTCGCTTGTCATTGTACAGCTGAAGAAGAGAATTGTTAAACTCACACCTAATGTGCATGTTGTTGAGCTAGCTATATGATCTCAATATCAAATGATACCAGTAGATAATGTATAGGAGGTGAACCTTAAGCCGTATTTTCTACATGATTATTCTGACATGAAATAGTTTAGTGCAAATCCAACCTTTGTATTCCAGGTAATGTACTGTACATGAAAACAAGGAGCTGACAATTTGTAGGCTAATTAAGTGAAAAGGGATAATAATGGGGCATGGGGAGCGTTGTAATTCTACCTCGTTTATTTTCTGAGAAATCAGAAGGTCGATGTCGGAGGAGGATTGCAAAGATTGTTGGGGTTGATAATGGGTGAAGAGAGATTTGCATAGCCATAAGTCAAATTCATAATGTCCTTTACCCAAAGTACCCATTCATGTGCATTTTAAATGTAGGGCTATGTATTTGACAGGAAGTAAGCTACAGTCATTAATATTATGAAACAGGTATTTTTTTATTTTTTTATTTAAATTTTACCTTTATTTTACTAGGCAAGTCAGATAAGAACAAATTCTTATTTTCAATGATGGCCTAGGAACAGTGGGTTAACTGCCTGTTCAGGGGCAGAACGACAGACTTGTACCTTGTCAGCTATAATGAAAAGCCATAAACTATGATGTTAATCATAATGTTAAATTACCATAATCCAATTGGTAGCATATTACATGGGAAATTCATGCTTAGTGTTTCATTTCCAATGTTATGTGTGTTATTGGTGATTTCTTATTATTTGGTGGGCAAATTTCACAATTTAATTTAATCAACATGTTCACAAATGGTGGCTTTGATCACAGTTTTGAGGTTAAGATTGATTGAAATTAGCTTGCGCACAAGAAAACATTGTTTTGAAAATCTCTCTTCACCCACCATCAACACCAACAATCTCTGTAATCCTTCTCACCTGATTGGTTAACGGCAGCCGTGGCCGCATGCTATTTGCATAAAGTAGAGCAGAGATGAACTTTTTCTATTGCTCCACTAGTAGGGTTCTCCACCAACAGGGTTTGTGATGGCGGTCTAAATGTCTTAGACTTCACTCTCTTCAATCAGATATCAAAGGTCAACTGGATTAAAAGGTACATAAAAAATCCTCATAGTTTCTGGAATATTACTCCTCATTTTGTTTTTCAGAAGTTCGGAAGGCTTAATTTTTTACTACAATGTCCATGTATTGTGGGTAAACTTACTGTGAAACTGGTGGCTTTTCACAAGCAGGTTTTAATGTGCTGGGCTTTGTTGTATAAACACACATTTTCACCTCATAAATGTTTTATATGGAACAATGGGTCGATATTACATAGAAACAAGATGTTATTTTACCATAAATGGTTCTCGAAAAACATTGGCCTTGTCAGCCAATTAGTTAATATTAGTGGATATCTATTTACACGGAGATAATTTATGGAAAGATACAACTTTGAGGTTTCAAGCAAGGAATATGTCACTGTTATTAAAGCTATATTGGGATAAAAACTTTACTTCAGAATCATGCATATTTTGGAATATCTCCGATTGTAAGCGATTTAAAAAATGTAGTCGCTACACGTCTGTATTTGAATTTATATAATGTGGATTAGTTTTATTTATTTTTTATTTCCTCTGGCTGTTATGTTTATGTTTTGCATGTTACTGCATACAAAAAAACATATATATATTTATTTACTATAAAAAAAGACTAGTAGGGTTCTCGTCACTTACCTTCCCACAGTCCTCTGCGCATTGCTTCGTGTGCCCCCCTTGAACATTTATGGGGGCGGAATTTCGTCTGAGGAATTCGGAATTGGTGAAAATGATGTGTGAGGTATATAAGGGATTGAGTGTTTCGTCACAAACGAACAAAGCGAAAGTGCACAAAAGCTCATGTGCACGCAGGCAGGTACACAAATTGCATACACACACACACACACACACACACACACACACACACTTGTCGTGTGTCTAGTAGGATGACATTGTGTTGTAAACCGTGAAACAAGCTGTACATAATAACACTTGTGCCTTCGAGAGCTTTTATATCCATTCAAGATTCACCTATTAAGAAAAAATCTTATGCTACACGAAGATAAATATCATCCATTTTTCTAAACAAATCCAATCAGTTAGTTAGATTTATTGCACCCATTACTGAAATAGTTGTTCCAGTTTCAATGATTTAGGTAGTCTCCTTTCCCAGAGTTCCTAACCCTGGTAGTCATTTTGAATGCAGGTTGCAGTTGAACCATTGCGTTATGGTAAAACTAGGCCATCAAAGTAAGGCCTTATGATACATGTACTGTAACATTAACAGGAACATCTGTAATGTTTTACATTTGCCTTGGTATCCATTAAGTGAATGTCATAGTCTTTTAATTGAAAATAATTCAACAACCATCTCTCGGTCACTAACAAATACAGTCATGGGTGGCAACTCTCCAATTCACTCAAAAAGAAAAGACACCTTGGGAAATATGCAAATTGCATAACACTAATAGGAGTTAACTCAAGATTAACACTAGTGTTGAATAGAAATAACACTGAGTGTTAATTACCCCAAAGTGTTCAATTTGAGTAAGACTGGCAAGTGTTTTACACTGTAAAGTGTTACATTAACACTCAAAATGTAACACTCTAATCAGAGTTGTTTTTACACTCTCCAGAGTGGCACCATATGCTATCTGAGGCAGTGTTAAAATTAAATGAACTCTTAAGTGTTAATTTAACACTGCAAAATGTACTGTGTACAGTGTGTCCTTTCTGGGGGCTTCTGCAGCGGTGAGATTTCATGCTTAGCTATCTGCCATCTTAGTTTGCTGTTTATCTCTCACCAGACAGGCCCTATACACACAGGCCTTCCAGACACACACACACACACACACACACACACACACACACACACACACACACACACACACACACACACACACACACACACACACACACACACACACACGCACACACACAAACACACACACACACACGCACACATACACACACAGAGATGCCTTCTGGATGTTGCGAACAGATAAAGAAGCAATTAAACCGTCAGATTTATGTCATTAATAATAACATCTTATTTACACTTTTCCTTTTCCCTCCTCTCTCCTCTTTTCCCTCTCCTCCAAACAGCCTTGGTGTGACATTAACAACTATTTATTATTTATCAAATTCAGTTATTTCTAAGTCTGCATACCAATGGCACCATATTCCTACAGTGTACTACTCAAATGTAGTGCTCGATGTATAGGGAATAGCGTGCCAGTGGGAAGCAAACTAAATTAATCTCAGTGCTTTCCCCACAAATAAAGTTAGATTTTTCTTCTGTTGGTAATTTAAATCATGTCATTTGGAGAGTTAATTGTGATATCCCTGCCATCTATTGTTCTATGATCGTGTCTCCTGTTGGGATGTGAAGCGGGTAGCTGTCTGGTGGGCTGCTGTCAGGGAGCAGTGGAATGGCTTTGGAATGTTAAATGGACATGGTCATTACAGCTACATTGTTGGATGGATGGATGGATGGATGGATAGAGGTATGTACCTCTCTTTGTGCATGGGGGCATTATCATGCTGAAACAGGAAAGAGCCTTTCCCAAACTGTTGCCACAAAGTTGGAAGCACAGAATCGTCTAAAATGTCATTGAATGCTGTAGTATTAAGATTTCCCTTCACTGGAACTAAGGGGCCTAGCCCAAACCATGAAAAACAGCCCCAGACCATTATTCCTACTCCACCAAGATTTACATTTGGCACTATGCATTCGGAAAGGTAGCGTTCTCCTGGCATTCGCCAAACCCAGATTCATCAGTTGGATTGCCAAAAGGTGAAGTGTGATTTATCACTCCAGAGACAGCATTTCCACTGCTCCAGAGTTCAATGGCGGCGAGCTTTACACCACTTCAGTCAACGTCTGGCATTGCACATGGTGAATCTTAGGCTTGTGTGCGGCTGCTTGGTCATGGAAATCTATTTCATGAAGCTCCCGACGAACAGTTTGTAAAGCTGACGTTGATTCCGGAGGCAGTTTGGAACTCGGTACTGAGTCTTGTAACCGAGGACCGACGATGTTTACGCAGTACGCACTTCAAAACTGTGCAGTTCCGTTCTGTGAGCTTGTGTGGCCTACGACTTCACGGCTGGGCCATTGTTGCTCCTAGATGCTTCCACTCCACGATAAAAGTACTTATAGTAGACAGAGGCAGCTTTAGCAGGGCAGACATTTTCCAAACTGACTTGTTGAAAGGGTGGCATTCTATGATGGTTGAAAGTCACTGATCTCTTCAGTAAGGCCATTCTACTGCCAATGTTTATATGTAGATTGCATACACCTGTCAGCAATGGGTGTGGCTGAAATAGCCGAATCCACTCATTTGAAGGGGTGTCCACATACTTTCGTATATATGGATGGATGGATCATTGAACAAATCCTATTTCTGAATTGCTATCACAATTTGTTTAGGTCCAAGGTGACACACAATACACTATAACATAATTAGTATACAATACACACAGTATTAAACACACACCCAGGTGATGAGTGATTATGCAGATTTGTCCAGGGTGTAAAGTGTTAAGTGCTTGCCTATTTGTAAACTCAGCTGACTTATGTAAACCTGAGGGGAGGCCTCTTCAAAGGCTTCAGTACCAACAGCAGCTATTAAAGGCTTGTTAGGAGCTGTGTTGCTATTAAGTGTGTGTGTGTGTGTGTGTTTGTGTGTGTGTGTGTGTAGACACAATCTCCCTCTCTCCTCTTCTCTACCTCTCCCTAATGTTCCCTCCATCTCTAATCCTTGGAGAGATTACCAATGCAAATAAATTCATCCAACTAATTATGCTTTGATGAAAACAAGTGAAGGTCGGAAGCCTGGTTGTGGCTTTGGAAGACAGCGGCAAATTATTTTCCTCTCAGTAGCTATACCTATGTGAGGCTCTAATCTTCACAGTGCATGACGAAAAGACTGTTTGTGTTCCAAATGGCACCCTATGGGCCCTGGTCTAAAGTAGTGCACTAAATAGGTAATTGGGTGCCTTTTGAGACATATTCCGTGTCACCATGGTACCTATTGCTGTATCAACAGTCATGGTGTTACCATGGTATTACAGTCACCGTGTCATGCCCCCTGTCACATGTCCCAATTATGCCCTGACGGTGTAGAGATATGAGGGACAGGGCCCGGTTTCCCAAAAGCATCTTAATGCTAAGTTTATCGTTAGATCCTTCGCAGAAGCATCGTTAGATCTCAGAGTTGTTTCCCAAAACCATCGTTATTAATGTTGCACTTAAAAAAATGCTCATAATCTAATGCCTGCCCGCCTCAGACCAACCGTAGAACTGCTCAGTGCATTGTAAGATGCTTTTTTTGCCCTCCCGCATCACTTCATACACAGACGATCTCCGCTAAACATAGAATCACATTGTTTATCCGTCTCTCTGTGACTGCTGATAACATCAGAACAAAGTTGACTAGAAAAACAATGTTGACAATGTCTTTGCAATTGATACAGACAAGCGACATAAAAAGATGCTTGAAATGAAAATCGAGATGACTACTTTAAAATATAAACAGTAGGCTATGGTCTTATTTTAATCGTATTGAAATACATTTAACGTTCAATCAATTTTTTGTTATGTTTTGTTACTCATATGCCACAGCCTGTAATTTATCTTAATATTTTGCATGATGTGTAGCCTAACGTGCGCAATGATGTGCCAAATCAGTGATTTTGTGAATTTTTATTGGGTAAAGCATTAGAATAAGCCGCCTCAACATTTGCAGCCGAAGGTGGTAATATTTCTCTATGAGCTGATCAGTCATCAGTATTGTGAAATAATTATAAGGTTAAGGTAAGATTTGAATGGTTAAGCTGATCCGAGAGCAGTGCTCCCTTTCTTTCGATCCTATCAGTATGCTCCAACGATGAACTTAGAGACCATTGTCTCTGCAGGGTGTTTTGGGGAACGCATGTTACATCTTCGTCCATTGTAGGAACGATGCATTGTTAAAACACTCTTAAGCCTAAATTCTATCTCCCAGGTTAAGTGACGGCGTGTCCGTGTGTGCCAGAGTTGGACTGACCTCAGGGAGTGGTTACATAACTCCTGTTTAAATCCCAAATTGCATCCTATTCCCCCACTATATAGGGAATAGGCCCTGGTTAAAGAGGTGCTCTATATAGGGAATAGGGTACCATTTGAGATACAACCGGTGAGAGGAGGACAGGGTGGTCCTATTGGTCATGTATGCTGATGTGATAGAGATTGGAGGCCTCTCTATAATGCTTTCTTCTGTTGTGTTGACCTGTTTTCTATCAGCACCATCAATTACAGATCAGAGAAGCTTGTACCACTGTGTTTCCTAGAGTGGTTTTCTAAAGAAAATACCCCGGTCACTCAGTCGTGGTGAGGACACGCACATACACACACACACACACACACACACACACGCACATACACACATGCACACACACACACGCACATACACACATGCACACACACTCACGCATGCGCCACCCAGTCGGTGAGGACATAACACAATGACAGAAAGTTCAAGGGCATTCAGGGACATTCGTCCATTACCTCCTCTAACCCTCCTAGAGAATTGGTCACTTTCCATTGAGAGTGAATAAAACACAACAAAGGTCATTTCGGTGTTAGGGAAAGAGATATCCACTCCATGTGCCGCGGTAGTCATTCAGGTACTATTGTAGTTTAAAATAGGCTGAGGATGCATCCCAAATGGCTCCCTATTCCCTAGATAGTGCGTTACTATTGAGCCTGTGAGTCCTTGGTCGCTGGTCAAAAGTGGTACACTGTAAAAAGAATAGGGTGGTATTTGGGACTCAACACACTGTAACAGCCGTGGTTCTCTCTCTCAGCGCAGCTATTACACCTGTAGCAGTGGGTGGCCTGATCTCTCACAAGCCTTTTCCTTACTGCTGGAATCAATCTCTTCCCATTAGAGAAAGGTACACAGCCCATGTGGGAACTGCTTGTTGCTTTTAATTTGTGAACCGCTGAGTGAATGTTTTCCCTTCCCCGCCAAGGTCTTTGTCAACTTCCTTTCTCATCTGAGTTCTGTGGCAGTAAGCCTGTTACCTCTTGGCTGTCTGCGATGACCGTCCACGCACGCACACACACACACACACACACACACACACACACACACACGCACACACGCACACACGCACACACGCACACACGCACACACGCACACACGCACACACGCACACACGCACACACGCACACACACACACACACACACACACACACACACACATCCACCCTCTTGTCCCCTTCTCTCTGCCCCTGACAATATGACTTGCTGGTGCTCTTTTAATTTGCCAGGGAGGGAAATCTTATTAAGAGCATATAATTCCCCCTGGGGTTCTCTGGCATCTCCTTGATTAAGGGGTAGGAAGCATTCATTTTTTCTCACCAAAATAACAACACAGTGTGGTCAAAGACTTAGTTGTAGTCACGATCTGGTTACCTATAGAATAGATACAGATCTGTAGCACTTTGGGTCTAGAGTGTCTCCACCTTTGAAGAGGGGGATGACCGCGGCTGCTTTCCAATCTTTGGGAATCTCAGACGATACGAAAGAGAGGTTGAACAGGCTAGTAGACTTGCAACAATTCCGGCAGAAAATTTTAAAAAGAGAGGGTCAAGATTGTCGAGCACGGCTGATTTGTAGGGGTCCAGATTTTGCTGCTCTTTCAGAACATCAGCTATCTGGATTTGGGTGAAGTAGAAACGGGGGAGTCTTGGGCGAGTTCCTGCACCCCGCAGGGCTGTTGACCGGGGTAGGGGTAGCCAGGTGGAATGCGTGGCCAGCCGTAGAAAAATGTTTATTGAAATTCTCAATAATATAGTGGATCTATCGGTGATGACAGTGTTTCCGAGCCTCATAGCAGTGGACAACTGGGAAGAGGTGCTCTTATTCTCCATGGGCTTTACAGTGTCCCAGAACCATTTTGAGTTTGTGCTACAAGATGCAAATTTCTGCTCGAAAAAGCTAGCCTTAGCTTTCCTAACTGCCTGTGTATTGAACGTCCCTGAAAAGTTGCATATCATGGGGGCTATTCGATGCTAATGAAGAATGCCACAGGATCTTTTTGTGCTGGTCAAGGTCAGTCAGGTCTGGAGAGAACCAAGGGCTATGTCTGTTCCTGGTTCTAAATTTTTTGAACGGGGCATGCTTACTTAAGATGGTGAGGTAGGCACTTTTAAAGAATAACCAGGCATCCTCTACTGACGGAATGAGGTCAATATCCTTCCAGTATACCCAGGCCAGGTCAATTAGAAAGGCCTGCTTGCTGAAGTGTTTTAGGGAGCGTTTGACAGTGAGGAGGGGTGGTCCTTTGACCGCAGACCCATTACGGATGCAGGCAATGAGACAGTTATCGCTGAGATCTTGGTTGAAAACAGCAGAGGTGTATTTGGAGGGCAAATTGGTTAGGATTATATCTACGAGGGTGCCCATGTTTACAGTTTTGTGGTTGTACCTGGTAGGTTCATTGATAATTTGTGTGAGATTGAGGGCATCAATCTTAGGTTGTAGGATGTCCGGGGTGTTAAGCATGTCCCTGTTTAGGTCACCTAGCAGCACGAGATCTGAAGATAGATGGGGGGCAATCAGTTCACATATGGTGTCCAGAGCACAGCTGGGGCAGAGGGTGGTCTATAGCAAGCGACAACAGTGAGAGTCTTGTTTCTGGAAAGATGGATTTTTAAAAGTAGAAGCTTGAATTGTTTGAGTATAGACCTGGATAGTAAGACATAACTCTGCAGGCTATCTCTGCTGTAGATTGCAACACCGCCCCCTTTGGCAGCTCTATCTTGTCGGAAAATGTTATACTTAGGGATGGAAATTTCAGGGGTTTTGGTGGTTTCAGGATTCAGACACGGCTAGGACATAGTGTAGTAATACCCACATAGCGCAGTAATACCCACAAGGACAGGGTTCTGAATCATTTTTGGCACAAAAAATGAGAAGCTAGCTTTGATGATTATGGGAAGCATGCCCATGTCTACTGTGTGGTGGCAGAATTTGGGGTGAGCTGTTGTAATTTCTCAAGGTTTATGCTCTGTTCTGTGTGGTACTGTGATGTTATCCATTTAATAGACTCCTGTTATGTCTGCACCATAACATAAGGCCATTGTGTTCTGGAACTGTTGCTTCTAATATTACACTATTAAACTTTAAATTAGTCTCTGCCTAAATCTTTGCATTGAGTTTTCCAAAACAACTATATGCATGGCTCATTTCACCCCGGAGGACTTCAATGGCTTAGTATAACCAGTGGAAGGCAGGATTCGGAACGAGACTTTGACTTAAACCAGGTGTTGTACCGAGCATTGGATTAGCTGACTCTCCCTCGGCCGGTTACATGGTCGTTGCCTCTGAAGGCCTCTCATTTGCTCTCCTTTGACTTTGGTAGATAAGTCAGCCGTCAATCGGTAAGTCTCTGCTCTCTCCACTTTATATCTGCTGTCTTTTTGTTGTTGTTGTGTTCTGTGGTTTCCTGCCAGTGATAGACTAGTTGTTTTCTGGCTAACTACTTTGCTATGTCAACCATGTGTTGGGTGGTTAGCTAAGATAGATAGTTGTTTTAGTCTGCTAGCTAGCCTAGCCAGCTAACTTTAGCTGGCTGGCTTGCTGGCTACGATAACTGGTTAGATGGTGTTATGCATTACCAAACGTTTGGTTTACTTTAATGTAGGCGTAAATTAGGTGTTGATAGCAACTGGCTGACTCACACAGTGCTAACATAACATTAGCAGGCTGGTAAGGATAGTGTTATCAGACTAGTAGGGCTAATGTTAGTAGCAACCTGGCAAAGCTGATTTGTAACAATATATTCATAACACAGGAGGTTGGTGGCACCTTAATTGGAGAGGACGGGCTCGTAGTAATGGCTGGAGTGGAATCAGTGGAATGGTATCAAATACATTAAACACATGGTTTCCATGTTTTTGATCCCATTCCATTGCTCCGTTCTGTCCATTATTATGATCCGTCCTTCCCTCAGCAGCCTCCACTGATTCATAAGTATTTGCTTGTAAGTTGGCAGAACATTTAATTGAAACCACCAGTCATGAGTGCAAACGATTTGGTTTAATTTGAAGTTATACATTGGAAGTTTATTTCTGTTGGAGTTTACACTATAGGGAATAGTCTGGTCCTTCATATTATGCCACAACCACAAATATTTTTTCCGCCGTGACTTCGTCATTCTTCCGAATTCTGATCAGTTTTATGTAATAACTCAAAAAATAGAAAAGTGAGGTGTAACTTTGCATTGGGACTTTGATACGTGTTTGGGAACCCTGGTCTGAGGGACCTGTCAGCCCTAAGAGAAATTCAGGAGAGAGGTCACATCTGCTTGCAGTAACACAGAGCAGCAGACATAGAAATATAATTATAGAATGTACGTTCGCATTCAGTCAATGTTCTCTGATTCCATAATTCTATATTCATTATCAGGGGAATTCTCTCTGTCTGTCAGGATGGAGCATCGCTGGGCTGGCTCATGGTGCACTTTACATGTAAACAGAAACATGAGAGCTGCTGCTTAAAGATGGGGCCATGTGGTGGCAGGTGCGTTTCTCTGCCAGACACTTCCCTCTCTCTCCTCACACACACACACACACACACACACGCACACGCACACGCACACGCACACGCACACACACACACCACCAGTGCAGGAGCCCGCCCTTTCAGGGCACTCTACCAATTCAGGGGAGATGTTGCCGACTGTGCTGACTTGTAGTCTTGCATGTTCCTGTGTCAGACAGTCAGAGTGAGCTAGAGAGGGTAGCAGAATAGGTAATTAAGGTGTGGTAGACATCAGGGAGGGTGAGAGATACACACAGTCATCACTATGTCTGCCCCCGCGGTCTGACAAAGAACATAAACTCTGCTTCATACATCTTCTTTGTACATGTTCCATAGCTATACAAATGCCAACTTACTCCCTATGTCCCTCAATGCCTAGTAACACTGTAAAAGATGTGTTTTTACAGTAACATACTGGTAGCCAGTTACCTGTAAATTACTGTAAAAAGGTACAGTACAGTATGTACTGTTAACTTTGGTTTATCAGTACATTACTGGAAATAAAGCATTAGAGCCATAGCCATTAGAGCCATTTTCCAACGCTGAAATGTTTCATTGGTATATGGATTAACACTGTAAGAACGTACATTTTTTTTAGGAGTGTTAAGGGCACAACACTGCTCAGTGTTGTTTTCAAATCTGAACAATGCTAAAATGTTATCTGT
Organism: Oncorhynchus masou masou; assembly: GCF_036934945.1. Taxonomy (NCBI): domain Eukaryota; kingdom Metazoa; phylum Chordata; class Actinopteri; order Salmoniformes; family Salmonidae; genus Oncorhynchus; species Oncorhynchus masou. The sequence goes on along the minus strand of NC_088226.1, from coordinate 40,637,720 downwards.
CTAAACTGTGAAGTGTAAAATAAATCTACACTTTAAAAACTATTGATTTAACACTTTTTAAGTGGGACCTATATATACAGTACCTTTGGAAAAAATTCAGGCCCCTTGACTTTTTCCACATTTTGTTACCTTGCAACCTTATTCTAAAATGGATTAAATAAATACAAATTCTCAGCAATCTACACATAACACCCCATAATTACAAAGTGAATACAGGTTTTTGGAAAATTAGAAAATGTATTAAAATTAAAAAAAAGAAATACCTTATTTACATAAGTATTCAGATCCTTTGCTATGAGACTCGAAATTGAGCTCAGGTGCATCTTGTTTCCATTGATCATCCTTTAGATGATTCAACAACCTGAGTCCACCTGTGGTGAATTCAGTTGATTTGACATGATTTGGAAAGGCACACACCTGTCTACATGAGGTCGAAGGAATTGACCATAAAGCTCCGAGACAGGATTGTGTTGTGGCACAGATCTGGGGAAGGGTACCAAAAATAACACCAATTACACAGTGGCCTCCATCATTCTTAAATGGAAGAAGTTTGGAACCACCAAGACTCTTCCTACAGCTGGCCATATGGCCAAACTGAGCAATCAGTGGGGAGAAGGGCCTTGGTCAGGGAGGTGACCAAGAACCCGATGGTCACTCTGTCAGAGCTCTAGAGTTCCTCTGTGGAGACGGGAGAAGCTTCCAGAAGGACAACAATCTCTGCAGCTCTCCACCAATCAGACCCGATGGACGCCACTCCTCAGTAAAAGGAACATGACATCCCGCTTGGAATTTGCCAAAAGACACCTAAAGACTCTCAGACCATGAGAAACAAGATTCTCTGGTCTGATGAAACCATGATTGAACTCTTTGGCATGAATGCCAAGCGTCATGTCTGGAGAAAACCTGGCACCATCCCTACGGTGAGGCATGTTGGTGACAGCATCATGCTGTGGGGATGTTTTTCAGCGGCAGGGACTGGGAGACTAGTCAGGATTGAGGCAAAGATGAACAGAGCAAAGTCAGAGAGATCCTTGAAGAAAACCTGCTCCAGAGCGCTCAGGACCTCAGACGGAGGCAAAGGTTCTCCTTCCAACAGGACAACAACCCTAAGCACACAGCCAAGACAACGCAGGAGTGGCTTCAGGACAAGTCTCTGAATGTCTCTGAGTTAACCAGCCAGTGCCTCGTCTTGAACCCGATCAAACATCTGTGGAGAGACCTGAAAATAGCTGTGCTGCAACTCTCCCTATCCAACCTGACAGAGCTTGAGAGGATCTGCAGAGAAGAATTTGAGAAACTCCCCAAATACAGGTGTGCCCAGTTTGTAGCGTCATATCATAAAAGACTTGTTGCTGTAATTGCTACCAAAGCTGTTTCAACAAAGTACTGAGTAAAGTGTCTGAATACTTACAGTGCCTTGCGAAAGTATTCGGCCCCCATGAACTTTGCGACCTTTTGCCACATTTCAGGCTTCAAACATAAAGATATAAAACTGTATTTTTTGTGAAGAATCAACAACAAGTGGGACACAATCATGAAGTGGATCGACATTTATTGGATATTTCAAACTTTTTTAACAAATCAAAAACTGAAAAATTGGGCGTGCAAAATTATTCAGCCCCTTTACTTTCAGTGCAGCAAACTCTCTCCAGAAGTTCAGTAGGGATCTCTGAATGATCCAATATTGACCTAAATGACTAATGATAAATACAATCCACCTGTGTGTAATCAAGTCCCCGTATAAATGCACCTGCACTGTGATAGTCTCAGAGGTCCGTTAAAAGCGCAGAGAGCATCATGAAGAACAAGGAACACACCAGGCAGGTCCGAGATACTGTTGTGAAGAAGTTTAAAGCCGGATTTGGATACAAAAAGATTTCCCAACCTTTAAACATCCCAAGGAGCACTGTGCAAGCGATAATATTGAAATGGAAGGAGTATCAGACCACTGCAAATCTACCAAGACCTGGCCGTCCCTCTAAACTTTCAGCACATACAAGGAGAAGACTGATCAGAGATGCAGCCAAGAGGCCCATGATCACTCTGGATGAACTGCAGAGATCTACAGCTGAGGTGGGAGACTCTGTCCATAGGACAACAATCAGTCGTATATTGCACAAATCTGGCCTTTATGGAAGAGTGGCAAGAAGAAAGCCATTTCTTAAAGATATACATAAAGAGTGTGGTTTAACGTTTTCCACAAGCCACCTGGGAGACACACCAAACATGTGGAAGAAGGTGCTCTGGTCAGATGAAACCAAAATTTAACTTTTTGGCAACAATGCAAAACGTTATGTTTGGCGTAAAAGCAACACAGCTCATAACCCTGAACACACCATCCCCACTGTCAAACATGGTGGTGGCAGCATCATGGTTTGGGCCTGCTTTTCTTCAGCAGGGACAGGGAAGATGGTTAAAATTGATGAGAAGATGGATGGAGCCAAATACAGGACCATTCTGGAAGAAAACCTGATGGAGTCTGCAAAAGACATGAGACTGGGACGGAGATTTGTCTTCCAACAAGACAATGATCCAAAACATAATGCAAAATCTACAATGGAATGGTTCAAAAATAAACATATCCAGGTGTTAGAATGGCCAAGTCAAAGTCCAGACCTGAATCCAATCGAGAATCTGTGGAAAGAACTGAAAACTGCTGTTCACAAATACTCTCCATCCAACCTCACTGAGCTCGAGCTGTTTTTCAAGGAGGAATTGGAAAAAAATTCAGTCTCTCGATGTGCAAAACTGATAGAGACATACCCCAAGCGACTTACAGCTGTAATCGCAGCAAAAGTTGGCGCTACAAAGTATTAACTTCAGGGGGCTGAATCATTTTGCAAGCCCAATTTTTCAGTTTTTGATTTGTTAAAAAAGTTTGAAATATCCAATAAATGTCGTTCCACTTCATGATTGTGTCCCACTTGTTGTTGATTCTTCGCAAAAAAATACAGTTTTATATCTTTATGTTTGAAGCCTGAAATGTGGCAAAAGGTCGCAAAGTTCAAGGGGGCCGAATACTTTCGCAAGGCACTGTATGTAAATGTGACATTTCAGCAAACATTTCTAAAAACCTGTCTTTGCTTTGTCATTATGGGTATTGTGTGTCGATTGACGAGAGGGAAAAAACAATTTAATCAATTTTAGAATAAGGCTGTAACGTAACAAAATTTGGAAAAAGTCAAGGGGTCTGAACACTTTCCGAAGACACTGTACACTAGGAAAGTTTTAATTTTAACTCGCCGTGTGCTGAATCACAATAATTATTTTGTACTGTGTACCTGTAGCTCTGTGTGTCTCTACCACTCTCCACCTCAAACTTCCGTCCACATCCCTCCTACCTCCCCATCCTCTTGTCCCCCCCGGGCCTGTCTTCATCTGGGCTGATTGTGTTTCTGTGTGCTCTTGACGAAACAGGCTGGTGCATTACAAGAGGAATGTGTGGCTGTAACCTGTGCCAAACACCTTGTCACAGCAGCATTGTAGAGAACAATAGTCTCAGTGTGGAGAGGCTCTCTCTGCTCCTCTCTCGCAGCATGCCCTGAGCATCACATGTCTCAACCACCAGCCATTACACTGAGGTCAGACTCTGGCTGTGTCTGAAATGGCATCCTTTTCATTTATGTGGTGGTTTGGTCAGAAAAAGTAGTACACAATCTAGTGAATAGGGTACCATTTCAAACAAAGCTTCTCTCTCTCAGAGAGACCAACCAACCAGGCCTCACCTGACTATGGGTCAGGGTGCAGTGACAAGGGTGTAATTGTCTGGTAGTTTGGGAAGTGTTGCTGACGTGTCATGTTCAGGATGGCAAAGTAGTATCTGTATGACAATGATCAATCACTGTTGCTAAGTTATGTGTAGTCACAGACAGTAGAAGTGGACTGGGTGTTCTATTGCAGTCCAGGACTGTTCTACACTATACATTTATGCTGCTCTTATACTAACGTTAACCCATTCCATTAAATATTGTTTACCATATTAGCAAGGAAGTAGCAAACCTACACAAGCTACTGGGGAATCCACACCCGCCTACTTTTCCTTTTTCTTCCACCTCAGTATTCGGACACCGCTCTGGTCTAGTAGAAGTGTCGCTGCCGTGTCGGCTCTCCACAGCCGACTGGCCGGTGCTCAGCAGGGTACCATCCCCGAAGGTGTCTCCCCCTTCCCTGGAGAATGAAGCTGTTCTCGACCCAACCAACCAACCAACCATGGAGATGCGTCACTCGCCATGGAAGTTGAAGCAAGCATCCTCTGGCAACGGGGGTGTCCTTGGAGATGTTGAGCCCGACCTGACACAGACCAGAAACGGCTTTTCCGCCCTGGATCCAGAGGTCCCAGCGCCTTCTTCCTTTGGGGCTTCCCATTCAAGATCGGATCCGGAAGTACCTACGTCTTCGTCCTCTGTCCTGTCTCCCTCTCCAGTGGCTTCTACCTCGGGTTCAAATCCTCGGAGCTCCCACCCTCATCATTCAGTGAGGCTGCCATTTAACATCGCCAGCTGTCATCACAGGCAGCTCTATGGTGAGAAACATCTTAGTTCACAAGGCAAAAACCCTGTGCTACCCAGGAGCACGAGTACAGGATATCACAAGGCTGCCACTGACTGTTCTATGACAGATGCCGGGAGCTGACACTGTCGTAGTCCATGTGAGGTCAAATGACATCAGGAGGGCTAGTTTCGGAACATCTGAAAGTCAATTTTAAAGAACTAATTTTAGCATTAAAAGACTCCAAAAAACAGCCAATCATTTCAGGTCCAGTACCATCGTTGGACCGTGGGTGTGAAAGATTCAGCAGTCTACTGGCATTACACATCTGGCTAAAAGATTACTGTAGCTCTGCTGGAGTCACTTGTATAGATAACTTTCTGGAAACAGAAGATACTCTACAGGAATGACAGAGTCCATCCAAATCTTCTTGGCTCCTGGACTCTGTCCACACATTTCAAGGCAGCGTTGAAACAATGACTTATCAATGACCCAAGACCAGCTCAGTTAATCCCTACCATTGTGACAATGAGTCCTCATAATGCTGCATCCAATGTACATTATTCTAGGGGTGTTGGCAGACACAATGTAAGTAGCTTAATTTATGTCCCCCTAATTTCCCTGAATACATCTGTTGCATGCAGTAATCATGAGCCTATGAACCAGAGTTACACTGTTAGCACTGAGGCGGTGTGCCATAGTTGGAAGGCCTCTCAGCTCCAATACAAATAACATGAGCAAGTCTACTTCTGATAAGGTTCCCAGTAAAGCATTACAAACAATCAAGCAACCCAGAAAAGTTCTTCAAATAGCCATATTAACATATGCAGCCTGAGAAACAAGGTCCATGTAGTCAATAACTTGCTTGTAGCAGATGACATTCATATTCTGAGTATCTCTGAAACTCACTAAGATAATACCTTTGATGATACAGAGGTAGCAATACATGGTTATAACATTTACAGAAAAGACAGAAATGCCAACGGGGGTGGTGTTGCGGTCTGTATAAAGAACCACGTTCATATAAAGCTTAGAGACGATCTAATGTTAAATACTGTTGAAGTAATATGACTACAGGTTCATCTGCCTCACCTAAAGCCCATTCTTGTGTGAAGCTGCTATAGACCACCAAGTGCTAACAGTCAGTATCTGGATAATATGTGTGAAATACTTGATAATATATGTGATATCAACAGAGAAGTATATTCTCTGGGTGATTTAAATATTGACCGGCTCTCATCAAGCTGTCCACTCAAGACAAATCTTCAAACTGTAACCAGTGCCTGCAACCTGAATCAGATTGTCAGTCAACCTACCGGAGTATTGACAAACAGCACAGGAATGAAATCATCAACACGTATTGATCACATGTTTACTAATCCTGCAGAAATTTGATTTAAAGCAGTATCCAAATCCATAGGATGTAGTGATCACGATATAATAGCCATATCTAGGAAAACTAAAGTTCCAAAGGCCGGGCCTAATATGTAAGAGGTCATACAATACGTTTTGTAGTGATTCATATGTTGATTATGTAAATAATATTTGCTGGTCTGTGGTGTGTAATGAGGAGCAACCAGACGCTGCACTTGACACATTTCTGAAATTGCCTATTCCAGTTACTAATAAGCACGCACTCATTAAGAAAATGACTGTGAAAACTGTTAAATCCCCTTGGATTGATGAGGAATTGAAGAATTTTATGGGTTGAGAGGGATGAGGAAAAATGTATGGCAAGTAAGTCTGGCAGCCCAACGGATTGGCAAACGTATTGCAAATTGAGAAATCATGTGACTAAGCAAAATAACATTAAAATATACTATATTATGAAACAAAGATAAACTACATAAAGAATGATAGTAAAACGATTTGGAGCACCTTAAATGACATTTTGGGGAAAAAAGCCAACTCGGCTCCATCATTCATTGAATCAGATGGCTCATTTATCACAAAACTCACTGATATTGCCAACTACTTTAATGACTTTTTCATTGGCAAGATAAGCAAACTTAGAGATGACATGCCAGCAACAAATGCTGACACTACACATCCAAGTATATCAGACCAAATTATGAAAGACAAGAATTGTACTTTTGAATTCCGTAAAGTCAGTGTGGAAGAGGTGAAAAAAATTATTGTTGTCCATCAGCACTGACAAGCTTCCGGGGTCTGACAATCTGGATGGAAAATAACTGAGGATAATAGCGGACAATATTGCCACTCCTATTTTCCACATCTTCAAGTTAAGCCTACTAGAAAGTGTGTGCCCTCAGGCCTGGAGGGAAGCTAAAGTAATTCCGCTACCCAAGAATAGTAAAGCCCCCTTTGCTGGCTCAAATAGCCGACCAATCAGCCTATTACCAACCCTTAGTAAACTTCTGGGAAAATGGTGTTTGACCAGATACAATTTCACAGACTTTCAGTACGCTTATAGGCAAGGACACTCAACAAGCACAGCACTTGCACAAATGACTGATGATTGACAATAAAAGAAATTGATGATAAATTATTGTGGGGGCTGTCTTAGACTTCTGTACAACTTTTGACATTAACAATCATAGTCTGCTGCTGGAATAACGTACACTACCGTTCAAAAGTGTAGGGTCACTTAGAAATGTCCTTGTTTTTTAAAGAGAAACTTTTTTTGTCCATTAAAATAACATTAAATTGATCCGAAATACAATGTAGACATTGTTAGTGTTGTAAATGACTATTGTAGCTGGAAATGGCAGATGTCTTGCTCCCTCTGCTGTTTCCTGAGGTCACCGATCATTTCCTTTGTTTTGTTGACGTTGAGTTGTTTTTCTGACACCACACTCTGAGTGCCCTCACCTCCTCCCTGTAGTCTGTCTCGTCGTTGTTGGTAATCAAGCCCCCTACTGTTGTGTCGTCTGCAAGCTTAATGATTGAGTTGGAGGCATGCATGGCCACGCAGTGATGGGTGAACAGGGAGTACAGGAGGGGGCTGAGCATGCACCCTTGTGGGTCCTCAGTGATGAGGATCAGCGGAGTGTAGATTTTGTTTCCTACAGACCGCAAAGCCGACAGTCAGTATTCCCCTAAGACCGCGACAGTAAAGGAACCTATGGGATTAGTTGCTGAAGCATGCGGGGCATGTGAATTACTTTTTTCTAATATATAAAATAATAATAATAATAATAATAATAATATATCCCATTTAGCAGACGCTTTTGTCCAAAGCGACTTACAAGTCGGCTGGGGCCACTACTTTTTTACATATGGGGCCACTACTTTTTTACATATTTTTTACATATGGGTGGCCCCAGTGGGAATCGAACCCACGACGCTTGGCGTTGCAAGCGCCATGCTCTACCGACTGAGCCACACAGGACCCCTTTCTCTCCCAAGTATGGTATGGGAGCAGAGACAGAGATGGTAAGACAGCAAGAATGGGATTTGACACTGTTTAAATCATTTGCAATGGCATTCTAAGAAGGCTGCGTTACCCTCTTTCCTCCCTCTCCTCCATATTGATAAAGACCAGGGCACATCCCCAGCTCCCCTTGGGGTACTATTACAGTATGCCATCTCTTAGTGAGACACTGAAAAGACAACGGCTTCCTCGGGGTGAATGGTGCCTCACAGAACCTCCAGGCGTCCTCGCCAGTCGACAATGAACTTCTTTCAAAGTGGGTATGGAGACGACAACTCATGGAGCTCCAGCTCTTATTGTGTGAGAGGGGAGAGAACAGGCATTTCTTACCTAAGTCAGAGCCTCAGAGCCCAGGGAGGAGCAACAGTGATAGGCTACGGTAGGTGTTTCCCAGTTACAATCAGCACGACAGTCTGCCAAACTGCCAGCCAGCCAGCTAACCCCTTTCTTCAGTCCCCTGATTCATATGACAGTTGTTTCCCATAGCCAGCCAGCCCCTCCTCAGAGTTCTCAGGGTTCATGTGTCTCTTTCTCTCCATGGGATCCCACCTCCCTTTCACAGCCCGTCTCTTTATTAGAGGGTTTCCCAGTGTCTCTCTGAACTCTTCTTTACTCTTCTGAGCCAGACGTTTGCATCATTGTGTGCATCCCAAGTTAACCAAAAATGACTCATAGGTTTCTGGCCAAAGGTAGGGCACTATAAAGGAAATAGGGTGCCAATGGGGACACAATTATTGTCCTTTCACACTTGAGGTTTTCTGCTCTGATTCAGGGGGGTTGGGTTAAATGCAGAAGACACATTAAATGGATTCAGTTGTCCAACTGACTCGGTATCCCCTTTCCCTTCCCTTTCCCATTCTGTTTCTTTGCAGGACTAATAGACACCCTCATCCTAAGAAATTACCCCCTCTTTACACTACCTGCTATTGACTTTCCCCTCTGTAGTACCTGGTATTGACAGAATCACAGTGTCACCATTGTTCACACTGCCTCAGGTTACTGTCAAACAAGGGTAACAACAGGTAGTGGCATGCGTCCCCAAATGGTACCCCATTCCCTTTATAGTGCACTACTTTTCACCGGGTACCACACAGTTCTGGCCAAAAGTACTGCACTACATAGGAGATAGGGTGTGATTTGGGACGCATATACTGCTGTCACATCCCCTTGCTCATCAATATCAATGCAGGCTTGACTGCTGTCTGTCACGGTTGCCGATGTCTTTTGCAATGTCACTTATCCATCAAGCGTTCAAGTTACTGTACTCTAGCTTGTCCCATTGAAGCCTGTTAATTACTGTAACGGCAACAAACTTGGCAAAGGGGCAGGATTCGAGCAAAACACAGCGAATTAAACAGGTTTCAATAAAAACATGAAGCTTGAACCTCCCGAGTGGCGCAGCAGGCACTGCATCACAGTGCTAGAGGCATCAGTACAGATCCGGGTTTGATCCCGGGCTGTGTCGCAGCTAGCCACAACCAGGAGACCCGTAAGGCGGCACACAATTGGCCCTGGGTCATCCGGGTTAGGGAAGGGTTTGGCTGGCTAGGATGTCCTTATCCCATCGCGCTCTAGTAACTCCTTGTGGCGGGCCGGGCGCATGCACGCTGACTTCGGTTGCCAGTTGCACGCTGACTTCGGTTGCCAGTTGTACGGTGTTTCCTCTGACACATTGGTGAGGCTGGCTTCCGGGATGAGCGAGCAGTGTGTCAAGAAACTCTGTGGCTCGGCGGGGTCTGTTTCGGAGGACACTTTGCTCTCAACCTTCGCCTCTCCCAAGTCCGTACGGGAGTTGCAGCGATGGGACAAGACTGTAACGTCCGATTGGATATCATTAAAAAGGGGTAAAAGTACAACAACAAAAAAGTTTATGCCTGGTACTGATCCTTGTCCTGGTCCTGTCTTCACCAGTTTACTTACAGTATATACTGTAGATATCCTAAGCTTCTGCGTCAGTTATTTCAAGGTCCTTCCAACTTATTTCCTTCATAGCTTTCCTTTTCCAGAGTACCTGGATATGGGGTGTATTTCCTCTTTTCACACACAAGGGAGAAGGAGGGAAGCATAGAAAGTGATTTCAGGCATTGATTGTGTTACCTTTTTATGCAGAATTTGGCAGAGGCTGGCATTTGACCACACTTATCCTTCCAGATGATCATACCTGGGAAAGCAGGAGACCCTCTCTATCTGAATGCAATTCATCCAGAGTGAAATTGCGTCTCGCACTCCGGCCTCACTCTCCACAGATCCATGACGAGAAATTCCATAGGTGGATTAGTCATGCCTTGGCCTAGCGATATTTACATTGGGGATGTATTTCACAGTGTTTTAAAGGCAACCACCTCACTGCAGCTCAAGGCTGTGGGATGAACAGGCCAATCACAGAGGAGAGCACAGACCATGACTGATGGGGTGGTCTCACATATCAAGATGTGAAGGATAGAAGTCACAGGCTGTGTGTGTGCGTGTGTGTGTGTGTGAGAGAGAATGCATTTAATGGATGACTGGTGCCTTCGTTCAGTGTTTTTCAACATTTTTATACCAGGGATGACCAGCAATCTATGTTCACTCGTGTCAGGGTCCACTTACCTTATATACAGTATATCATATACACTAACCACCACTGTCTCTCTGTGTCTCCAGAGGACCAGATTCCCCATGGGTTCCCCACCATAGATATGGGACCCCAGCTGAAGGTTGTAGAGCGGACCCGTACAGCCACCATGCTGTGTGCTGCCAGTGGCAACCCCGACCCAGAGATCTCCTGGTTCAAGGACTTCCTCCCTGTAGATATCAACAGCAGCAACGGAAGAATCAAACAGCTCCGCTCAGGTACAGAGTCTCCGCACGGTCTCCACATACTGTACATGGTTATTTCTGAGAAACACACACACACACACAGTATTTTGCACCATGTCAAACACACCCAATAAAATCACTGAAATTCAATATATATTCCAACGCTGTGTTGAACAAGGATGAGAATATACATTTATTTGTGTAGAATGTATTTTTTACATTTAAAATGTAATTGCCAAATCACTCCTTAAAGTTGTGAATAAATGTTTTTCTACATTCATTTAACTGCATACAGCTTTGTAATTCCCTCAGTGGCTCCTGAAAGGGATTGCTGCTGCTGTTCTGTGCCTGTGGTGCCTTCAGTACCAGATGCAGGCAGCCATTCGTCTTAAAATTATAACTAACCACAAGGCTCAGTACAACTCAGAATGGTGGCCTGTTTCCAAGCACTTATTTAGTCAGTAAGGCAGGCGCAGCAACGCTGTTCGGCTCTGTACTTCATACCTTTGTACTATAGGCCTATATAGGCCTAGGCCCCTCCCTACAGTCAGTTTTTAGGGGGAAACAGTTCACAAATATGTTGGAGTCTGGGTCCCTACTCCCTAAACCCTTAGCATCAATGCAACCTCCAAAAGCATTCCAGATGGGCATTAACTCTTGAACCCCAGCTCTGGCAGCATAGAATATAATATAGAAACAGAGGTATAATTTCAGTGTTTCACCTCTGGCTCCTATCCACAGACACAGAGAGAGGAAAGGCTGAGAGAAGCTGTAGGATATCTCTGGTCTGCATTGTAAATGGCACCGTATCCCCTGTATAGAGCTCTATAGGGCTCTGGTCAAAAGCAGTGCACTATAAAGGGATATAAAGAGAATAGGATGCCATTTGGGACACAGGCTATGTGTAGCTTTGAAGCCCGTGGAAGCTGGAGGATTTCCCCAGGCAGGCTTCAGCTGCAGAGGCCTCAGGTGAAGACAGATCCTCCCGCCATGATGTATTATTAACATGACAGCACAGCAATTTTCTTCAATTTGGTTCATAGCGCTGGCTTGCTTCCTCGTCACACATCGGCTGCATTCCTAACTGTAACCTTATTCCCATCATAGTGCACTACTTTTGACCAGAGCCCTGGGTTCTGGTCAAAAGTAGGGCACTATGTAGGGAAAAGTGTACCATTTGGGATGCCCAATAATCCCACTGCAGTCAAGCCCAAATGGGCATGTCTCTTTTATCTCTTATTTTTTAAGTGCTGCCCGTTCGCTAAATGTCTGTCAGAGGTCAACTTGACATTCAAGCAATTTATTTGTTCCAATACAATTCATTACGCGCTCGTGAGATTACATTTGCTCATAAATTAGTATCCCTATTATAGGACCTTTTATCCATCAAGGAATGCTAATAGCCAAAATTTTCCATTTGAGACCTTTGCACTCTGGTAGCAAATGAAAGACAAGTCAGTATGTGTCCTTTGCGTCAAATGAAGCTCAGAGCTCTATCCCCCGTCTACTAAGGCCTGGATCCCAAATGGCATGCTATTCCCTACATAGGGTGACATTTGGGATGCAGTCTTAAACATGTCATTGTCTACCGGTAATTACCGATAGGCTTGTCCGAACCAGGAAGTCTGGCCCCTGACATCGATCAACACTGTTTACAATGCAGGCCACACAAAAAGCAAACAGACACTCATCCTGACACTCCTCCTCTGCTGTCCTGGGGATCTGATAGGGAGGAAGAGAGGTGTGGGAGAGGAGTAGGAGTGGAAGAGGAGGAGGATTAGTGTCTCTTGAAGTGGCTAAACCTCTATCCTTTCTGGTAAATACTCCTGGAGTAGCAGGTGCACCAGGCCACGACTCTGTGCGTGGAGTAGTCACTCAAACTCTTCTGGGTCCTCCTGACTCACCAAGGTTGGATCCCAAATGTCACCTTTTCCTCTTTATAGTGCACCTCATTCCCTTTATAGTGCAATATTTTTGAAAGGGGCTTTATTCAAATGTAGTACACTATATAGGAAATAGAGGGTCATTAGGGACACAGCCTAGGTGGTTGGTGATTCTCTCCACTGCAGCCTGCTAGTAACATAATTAGCTGAGTTGTATTATGCCATCCTTGAATTATTATGAATATGTATATGGATAATGATGACATGATAAAATGTGTTAAATATATACGGCCATAATATGATGTCCTTGTGAAGGCAGAGCATGGACTAATTAAATCCACGGTAATAGGTTATTGTTGTGCATTAACCCCAATGTATTTCTTCAACATATAGGAAAATGAATACCTGCCTACTGTATCCAGGATATTGCGAAAACATAATAAAGTACTATTATTTTTCACAATTTACCTAGTACCTGCTACACTGAAATCTGTCATGGACAAAGCATGTGATATTCATACTGAACTAAAACCAACCTGGGCTCAGTACATGGAGGCTGTATGTCTGTCCTGGCAGGTCTCAGCGTAGACCCAGTCCTCTTTAAGCTGCTGATGACCTCATCAACATGGGACACACAGCTTTTAGGGGGCTCTCCGTCCTCTATTCTCAACCCCTCTCCTCCACCTCTATGCTCCTGTTTAATGAGTGGATACGGGTTTGGATTTATTATCCAGATCGTGTGTATCTGAATAGGAACCAAACCGACTCCTCCAAAATTTGTCGCATATGACTAAATATGCCCAAATGACCCAGTACTAACAACTACAAGAATAATCAATGAAATCAAACAATACATTATTTATGCAGCTAATTAGTTAGAGGGTGGTCCACAAAAAAATGAATAACACTGCACCCACCTAAGACTTTCTCTCACAATGCAGCAGCAATATCACAACTTAGGCTATTGTATTCCAGGGCACAGGTTTCTTAGTATTACATCAGATACTGTTGTAGCCTGTGTTGGTGTTAACCTCGTTACGACAGGAAGCTGAACAGCCCAGATTAGTTAACCTGTCTAGAGTTAGTCTGTAGACCTTATCAGAATGTCTTAGGTAACAGCCAGAAACAGGCCTGTTTTGGGTGAACGGCGGATCACTATTCAAGGTTGATGTTGATGGCCAGGTGTTAACACGAACAAGCAGGTGGGGAGAATAAGTAGCTTTGCAATCATAGCAGACCCGCAGCTCAGTAGCACAAATAGCCAGGTGTACAGCATAAAAAATGATGGGGAGAAAACAAATATCCAGGTGTACACAACATAAAGAGTCCGGATTATAGCACACAGTAGGCAAGTGCAGAGCAGAAGTAGAATCTTGCCCCTTAGTTGGGTTACCACTCTGGTACTCTCACCCAACACAACAAAACACAAAATTGTGTAATATCCAGAAATGTAAAAAGCTATTTTTTTTATGAACGTGTTGAGGGAGAAATAGCTTCTGGAATTCAATACTCAAGTTCTTCTTCATACTCAGGTTTCTTCTCTTTATTCTTTCTTTCATCTTTGTACTAATGCTTCTCTCTAATCTTATTTGCATTCAAATTACCTCTCCAGGTGGTACACCAATCAGAGGTAAGAATGCTGGGTACACAAAAAACTGTCCACTCACGTCATCCTTCCTGTCCTCCTCCTCATTATCCTCCTCCATTCCCTCCTCCTTTCACCTCACAATGTCCTCATCACCAGTTGTCTCACTCTCTCTCTGGGCCCTGACTCCTTCTCCACATCAGTACATGACCCTTTGTCAGTCTGTCTGGTCAATGGCACCTCTAAAAACACAAACGTCAAATAACGGATCTACAAAATCCTTACTCCACATCCCACTCAAATTAAACCGTCTTAACGTTCACCTAAGAAAACTGTAACCTCAGAGAAAGATGGACCTGCTTAAACTGTAGATTAACAAAACATATGATTAATATTTTGAATGGCAGCTCTATCCTGAGCGTGGATCGTGATCTCTTGACCACTCTTTCAGTTTTTATATTCCTAGACTCCTCGCAATGAGCCTGACATTACTGTATTTCCATTCCCAACGTATGGCGGGATTGACACCTGCTATGATTAGTAGTCTGTGATGTGTTTTAGAGGTGGTCAACGATGACCCCTATCTGAGCACTGTCCTGAGAGGCTGTAGTCAGAGGCAGGAAGGAGGAAGAGGTACTAGATTGCATTATTAAAGATTCAACTTCTTTGGGCAGAGTGAGAGTGGAGCATCTGGCAGCCAGCTACACTCTTTATTGAGGGTCCTAAAATCTCCATGTCTGCGCCTCAAATGGCACCCTATTTCCTACATAGTGCCCTGGTCAAAAAGTAGTGCACTATGAATAGGGTGCCATTGGGGAAGCAGACCATCTCTCTGACTGAGAAGTTGTCTTATACCTCTGGCTCATTTTATACAAGGGAGAAAATCGAGAGCAGGCTTTGGTGATTGGGTCAGTAGGAACTTCCCAATTTGACTGCTGCTCACCTCGTCGTCTCTCTCCAGAGATAAAAAAACATCTCATCTCATCAAGGGGTCTCACTGCCATGAAAAAGTGCTGAAAGGAAACGTGTTCCAAATGGCACCTTATTCGCTATATTGCGTTACTTTTGACCGGAGCCCAATGGGCCCTTGACAAAAGTAATGTACTGTTCCACAAGATCCAATTAAAGAGGAATGGAAAAGGATAATACATATTATCCTTTTCCAGATGTAACTATGAGGCAATAACCAGCCACTGCTGCATTCCTCTGCTCTCCGCGCATCGGAAACAGGATTGCCCTAGCCTACACCAAGCGTTGATCACTAGAAATTAAGGCTAGAGGGAGAAAGCTAAGAGCTTGGAAAGAGAACTGTACATCGAAGAAAGTCTTACCTGAGTTGGGCTCTGTGTGTGTGTGTGTGTGTGTGTGTGTGTGTGTGTGTGTGTGTGTGTGTGTGTGTGTGTGTGTGTGTGTGTGTGTGTGTGTGTGTGTGTGTGTGTGTGTGTGTGTGTGGTGTGTGTGTGTGTGTGTGTGTGTGTGTGTGGGGGTAGTTACAGGTGAGAGGGGGTATGAATGAGCCAATCGGAGGCTTGTCTGTGTATATGTGACGTTTGTAGCAGCAGGATACACATCTCAGGCAGAATCCTCTAGATGATTGACGTAACATGGTGGCTGCTGGATGAAGATATCGCTGGGCGCCCATCCATCTCACCTAACTCCAGATTCACATGGATGTCACCACACACTTTTTTCTTCTATGTCCAAATGTTATCAGCAGTTGTGTGACAAACTCATCCCATATGATGCATTTCAGATTCCTTTTCTGAAATATATTCTCACATTTATTTTCTATTAATATTCCGCCACTGATCTCAAACTGCATGATGTGTGTAACATCACGATCAAGAGCATCCCTGTACATGAACACCAGACACGCAGTCATGTTGTCTGTCAAAATCGATCCAGAGTCGACTGTATATGAAAATTGTTCATTGCATAAAGGAAAATGCTTTGGTAAATGGTCAAAGAAAATGATAAACCACGTGATCACTGAGGTAAGTGTTATGTTCCTGATCCAGTCTTGATGTTTTATCCGTTTTAAACAGGGTCGGCCAAAGAGGACTGTCGACAAGAGTAGGAATAAAAGAGTCTTTCACTCCCCTAGTCTGTTTGAACTCATTTGTTTCCTCACTGTTTGAAAAATGGTCGCCGTCCCCACTGTCACTAACAGTAGAGCAGGTGATAAGAACTAATCAGTGGTGAACAAAGCAGAATTGATTAGTGATTTGTGGCTAGTTAATCTGTGAGGCTGAAGGCTGAAGCTTTGGCAGAGTGATGAAGAGATCGTTGAAGTACATCAGAACTCTTAGGGATTCCCATCTCTCTGTACTGACATTGTCATTACTCACAGAATGGCTTAGGCCTGTATTTGACTTTAGTATTGATAGGTGAGAAGATAAAGATAGGTTTTCTTGTTTATGAAACAGCAGGTTTAGAATTCCTCACTTTTAAATTACTGTATGTATTTTTCTTACTTGATTTGCTTTTCTCCTCTATCCAGTCTTACTGTAACGTCAGGCTGAGCTATAGTTCCTTAATTACCACTTATGGGTACTTCATGAAACTTGATATTGCATCGTTTCTGCAGTATTTAGGTCCCTAATAAGAAGTGTAATGTCCTCTTACCTGTCTATGCTTTGGTCTTTCTCAATGTTGCCAAAATGTCTGTCTGCTGGATGGGTCTGTTTTCAAAATGTCAGTTGTTCTGATATATACTGTACGTGTATGAAAATTCGGCTTGGTTATTTGTATTTTTGTTTAGGCAAGGTGTGTGTGTGTGTGTGTGTGTGTGTGTGTGTGTGTGTGTGTGTGTGTGTGTGTGTGTGTGTGCGTGTGTGTGTGAGTTTGAAGTAGTGTAAGTCTGAACACACATTTCAGTGTGCATTAACTGCATTCTGTCCTAAATGTCACCCTACTCCCTATATAGTGCACTACATTTGACCAGGATGAATACGGCTCTGGTCAAAAATAGTGCACTATGTAGGGAATAGGGTGCCATTTGATATGCAAACCATGTATCCATCTGAGTGGACTCTGAGCCTTGACAGTGTGTCCTCTCCCTTCAGGAGCTCTCCAAATAGAAAACAGCGAGGAGTCGGACCAGGGAAAGTATGAGTGTGTGGCGGTCAACAGCGCCGGGACCCGCTACTCGGCTCCAGCCAACCTATATGTGAGAGGTAAGAGCCCTCCTTGCCTGGCGAGCGGGTCAGTGCTAACAGTGGGGGCCATCCACCTGTCCATAAAGTATCTATTCTAATCTATCATTTCCCTCACTGCTCTCTGGTCAAGCGCTAAAGACTAGTATAAACTAACCCACTCTACAGCTACACAACCAGGTCTGCTCTCTGGTCAAGTTCACCCACTCCTCTCCACAGCGAGCCTGGTCTAGCTATACAAATACTCCACATGGATCTATTCACTGTCTGGAAACTGACAAATGCCAACCAACTACTTCCTCACTGGAAAAATAGAGCACCTACCCAGCCAACCAGTTAGTGAAAGGCTCAGCCTAACCTGTTGATGCCTGTTCTTGTTATGTCAATGTTTTGTCTATTCTCTGTGGGGGGTGTTTATTTTTCTGTATCTTTTCTTTTCTCCTGGGTGATTGTATACTCCCTATAGGGCTCTGGTAAAAAGCAATGCACTATATAGGGAATAGGGTGCCATTTGGGATGCAGGCTTGGTGAAGTGGAGAGAGTTGTTATATGCTGGTGGTACATATGCAGACTTGTAGACATACTGTGCATACGGGAAATAGACACCTCGTTGGTTACTGTCATCCAGAGTGTAGGAAATTCCCCTATCAACAGGATGCTATGCAGTCTATGGCTGCGTCTCAAATGGCACTCTATCTCCTATTTAGTGCACTGCCTATTTGTTCTACTACTACAAAGCAAACAGGGCTGATGTCATATCAAACTCAACCCCCATTGTCTTTTAGAGAATAATGTTCGGCAGAAAAAAATCAATTAGCCTCTATTCCACCAGCCAAAATCAGGTTCTCAAAGGCAATTTTCCATGATTCAACTCAAGTTGGTTCCTTGTGTCCCTGTTTTATGCATACCCACAGGTTTTTACCGTGCTCATTGCAAACACATTGGAAAAGTTCACCAAGGGCAAAGAATTAAGTTATTCACAACTTTTTATGTTACTGATGTCACTTCTCCCCCACTCCCCCTCTCTGGCTCTCGAGGGCGCCAGGCGGCCCATCATTACGCACACCTGTCACCATCATTACGCGCATGAGCACTTCATGGGACTCACCTGGACTCTATGACTTAATTGATTGCCTCTCCTATATCTGTCACTTCCTCAGTTTCTTCCCCATGTCTGCATTTATGTCATTTTGTTACCCCTGTCCATGGTTTTGATCCGCCTGTCCAGACGCTGTTCTTCCAGATGCTGTTCTATGTTTTGTTATACAGTTGGAAGTTTACATGCACCTTAGCCAAATACATTTCAACTCAGTTTTTCACAATTTCTGGAATTTAATCCTAGTAAAAATTCTCTGCCATAAGGATCACCACTTTATTTTAAGAATGTTAAATGTCAGAATAATAGTAGAGAGAATGATTTATTTATTTATTTCATCACATTCCCAGTGGGTTAGAAGTTTACATACACTCAATTAGTATTTGGTAGCATTGCCTTTAAATTGGTTAACTTCTGTCAAACGTTTGTTTCGAGTAGCCTTCCCACAATAAGTGTATGTAAACGTCCGACTTCAACTGTATGTCCGTTTATCCATTAATCCTCACTCCCTGTACTTGCTTCTCATCTCCCAGCATCTGTCCTTACAGAATGCATCTGGGAGTTTTTTGTTTTTTGTTGGGGTTGGTGACGTCAGGCCCAGGTACCGGGGGTGCCTCAGCTGGCTGGTCGGGCTTCCATACCTTAGCTGGCTCGAGAGTTTTTTTTGCTCCCATCCCATGTCATTCCTCAGCCGGCTTGTCGGGCTCCCACGCCTCAGCCGGCTCCTAAGGCTCCTATCCCACGTCATGTCTCAGCCGGCCCGTCAGACTCCCACGTCTCGGCCCGGCATGTCGAGCTAACACATCTTGGGCCAGCACGTCGTTCTCCCACGCCTCGGGCCGGCATCCCACACCTCAGGCCGGCACGCCAGGCTCCCACACCTCAGCTGGCTGGTCGGGCTCCCATCCCACGTCGAGCTAACACATCTCGGGCCGGCACGTCGGGCTCCCACACCTTGGGCCGGCTGGTCGGGCTCCCACACCTTGGGCCGGCTGGTCGGGCTCCCTTTATTGATTGCCTCCCCTATATCTGTCACTTCCTTAGTTTCTTCCCAGTGTTTGCATTAATGTCGTTTTGATCCCCCTGTCCAGACACTGTTCTTGTTTTGTTATATGTCAGTTTATCCATGAAATCTTCACTCCCTGTACTTACTTCTCGTCTCCTAGCGTCTGTCTTTATAACTGAGACCATTCTAATATATCTACATTGATCGTAAATTCCCATTTATCTATTTCCATAGAAAGAATATATATTCATTAGTGTCTTTTTTAGGGGGTAGATGTTGAATGTTGCAGATAGATTGTAGCTTCCATCAATGTTTTTGTCTTCATCACTTCCAATCCACATATATTTTTTTGCAAATATATATACACACACACATACATACATACATACATACATACATACATACATACATACATACATACATACATACATACATACATACACACATACATACATACATACATACATACATACATACATACATACATACATACATACATACATACACACACACATACATACATACATACATACATACATACATACATACATACATACATACATACATACATACATACATACATACATACATACATACACACATACACACATACACACATACATACACACACACATACATACATACATACATACATACATACATACATACATACATACATACATACATACATACATACATACATACATACATACATACATACATACATACATACATACATACATACATACATACATACATACATACATACATACATATACATACACACATACACACATAACATATACATACACACATACACACATACATACATACATACATACATACATACACACATACATACATACATACATATAAAAAATGGAAAGAATATGGCACTACAACGAACCTGCCAAGAAAGGGCCCACCAAAACTCACGGACCATGCAAGAGGGGCATTAATCAGACCAAAGACAACCCTGAAGGAGCTGCAAAGCTCCACAGCGGAGATTGGAGTATCTGTCCATAGGGCCAAGTCGTACACTCCACAGAGCTGGGCTTTATGGAAGAGTGGCCAGGAAAAAGCCATTGCTTATGTCACGATCCTCTGAATGAATGGACCAAGGCGCAGCGTACTTCGAGTTCCACATGTTTAATAAATATGCAACTCACCAAAAACAATGCAGAAGAAAATTAAATGTGACGTTCTGGGCTGCTCACAAGCAGCTACACAAAAACAAGATCCCACAAACAACAGGTGGGAAAAGGCTGCCTAAATATGATCCCCAATCAGAGACAACGATAGACAGCTGCCTCTGATTGGGAACCATACCAGGCCAACAAAGAAATAGAAAACATTGATTGCCCACCCTAGTCACACCCTGACCTAACCAAATACAGAATTAAAAGGATCGCTAAGGTCAGGGCGTGACAGCTTAAAGAAAAAATAAGCAAACACGTTTGGTGTTCACCAAAAGGCATGTGGGAGACTCCCCAAACATATGGAAGAAGATACCCCGGTTCAGATGAGACTATAATTGAGCTTTTCGGCCATCAAGGAAAATGCTATGTCTGGCGCAAACCCAACACCTCTCATCACCCCAAGAACACCATCATGCTGTGGCAATGTTTTTCATCGGCAGGGACTGGAAAACTGGTCATTTTTGAGGGAAACCTGTTTCAGTCTTCCAGAGATTTGAGACTGGGACGGAGGTTCACCTTCTAGCAGAACAATGACCCGAAGCATACTGCTAAAGCAACACTCAAGTGGTTTTAAGGGGAAACATTTAAATGTATTGGAATGGCCTAGTCAAAGCCCAGACCTCAATCCAATTGAAAATCTGTGGTATGACTTAAAGATTGCTGTACACCAGCGGAACCCATCCAACTTGAAGGAGCTGGAGCAATTCTGACTTGAAGAATCGGCAATAATTCCAGTGGCTAGATGTGCCAAGCTTATAGAGACATACCCCAAGAGACTTGCAGCTGTAATTTCTGCAAGAGGTGGCTCAACGAAGTGGGGGGGGGGGTGAATAGTTATGCACGCTCACGTTTTGAGTTTTTTGACTTATTTCTTGTTTGTTTCACAAAAACAAAAATTTAAAAAATGCCAAGTGGGGTGAATACTTTCGCAAGCCACTGTACATATAAATACATGTACATACATATATACAGTACCAGTCAAAAGTTTGGACACAACTACTCATTCAAGGGTTTTTCTTTATTTTCACTATTTTCTAAATTGTAGAGTAATGGTGAAGCCAGCAAAACTATGAAATAACACATATGGAATCATGTAGTAACCAACAAAATGTTTAACAAATCAAAATATATTTTAGATTCTTCAAAGAAGCCACCCTTTACCTTAATGATAGCTTGCCACACTCTTGGCATTCTCTCAACCAGCTTCACGTGGTATGCTTTTTCAACAGTCTTGATGGAGTTCACACATATGCTGAGCAGTTGTTGGCTGCTTTTCCTTCACTCTGCAGTCCAACTCATACCAAACCATCTTAAATGGGTTGAGGTCCTGGTTGAGGCCAGGTCATCTGATGCAGCACTCCATCACTCTCCTTCTTGGTCAGATAGCCCTTACACAGTCTGGAGGTTTGTTGGATCATGTCATGTTGAAAAACAGCTGATGGTCCCAGTCACCGCAAACCAGATGGGATGGCATATTGCTGCAGAATGCTGTGGTAGCCATGCTGGTTAAGTGTGCCTTGAATTCTAAATAAATCACAGAGAGTGTCAGCAGCAAAGCACCCCCACACAATCACACCTCCTCCATGCTTCACGGTGGGAACCACACATGCAGGGATCATCCGTTTACCTACTCTGTGTCTCACAAAGACACGGCGGTTGGAAACAAAAATCTCAAATTTGGACTCCACTGGTCTAAAGCCCATTGCTCGTGTTTCTTGGCACAATCAAGTCTCTTCATACTATTGGTTTCCTTTAGTAGTGGTTTCTTTGCAGCAATTAGACCATGAAGGCCTGATTCACGCAGTCCCCTATGAACATTTGATGTTGAGATGTGTCTGTTACTTAAACTCTGTGAAGCATTTAATTGGGCTGCAATCTAAGGTGCAGTTAACTCTAATGAACTTATCCTCTGTAGCAGAGGTAACTCTGAGTCACAAGAACTTAAGTTTATAAAAAGATTGAACACAACATTAGGTGATGATATATGGATAATTATGGATTTATAATCAGCTATAATGGAGCAGTCATTTTGGACAGGGAACACAGAATTAATTATCATTTATTTGGGATGCATTCTGAGGTGCAGTTAACTCTAATGAACTTATCCTCTGGAGCAGAGGTAACTCTGGGTTTTCCTTTCCTGTGGCGGTCCTCATGAGAGACAGTTTCATCATAACGCTTGATGGTTTTGGGGACTGCACTTCAAGAAACTTTCAAAGTTCTTGAAATGTTCCGTATCAAATCAAATCAAATCAAATTTTATTTGTCACATACACATGGTTAGCAGATGTTAATGCGAGTGTAGCAAAATGCTTGTGCTTCTAGTTCTGACAATGCAGTAATAACCAACAAGTTATCTAACTAACAATTCCTAAACTACTGTCTTATACACAGTGTAAGGGGATAAAGAATATGTACATAAGGATATATGAATGAGTGATGGTACAGAGCAGCATAGGTAAGATACAGTAGATGGTATCGAGTACAGTATATACATATGAGATGAGTATGTAAACAAAGTGGCATAGTTAAAGTGGCTAGTGATACATGTATTACATAAGGATGCAGTCGATGATATAGGGTACAGTATATACGTATGCATATGAGATGAAAATGTAATGTAATGGGTAAGTAACATTATATAAGGTAGCATTGTTTAAAGTGGCTAGTGATATATTTACATCATTTCCCATCAATTCCCATTATTAAAGTGGCTGGAGTTGAGTCAGTGTCAGTGTGTTGGCAGCAGCCACTCAATGTTAGTGGTGGCTGTTTAACAGTCTGATGGCCTTGAGATAGAAGCTGTTTTTCAGTCTCTCGGTCCCAGCTTTGATGCACCTGTACTGACCTCGCCTTCTGGATGATAGCGGGGTGAACAGGCAGTGGCTCCGTTGGTTGATGTCCTTGATGATCTTTATGGCCTTCCTGTAACATCGGGTGGTGTAGATGTCCTGGAGGGCAGGTAGTTTGCCCCCGGTGATGTGTTGTGCAGACCTCACTACCCTCTGGAGAGCCTTACAGTTGAGGGCGGAGCAGTTGCCGTACCAGGCTGTGATACAGCCCGCCAGGATGCTCTCGATTGTGCATCTGTAGAAGTTTGTGAGTGCTTTTGGTGACAAGCCGAATTTCTTCAGCCTCCTGAGGTTGAAGAGGCGCTGCTGCGCCTTCTTCACGATGCTGTCTGTGTGAGTGGACCAATTCAGTTTGTCTGTGATGTGTATGCCGAGGAATTTAAAACTTGCTACACTTGCTACTCTCTCCACTACTGTTCCATCGATGTGGATATGGGGGTGTTCCCTCTGCTGTTTCCTGAAGTCCACAATCATCTCCTTAGTTTTGTTGACATTGAGTGTGAGGTTATTTTCCTGACACCACACTCCGAGGGCCCTCACCTCCTCCCTGTAGGCCGTCTCGTCGTTGTTGGTAATCAAGCCTACCACTGTTGTGTCGTCCGCAAACTTGATGATTGAGTTGGAGGCGTGCGTGGCCACGCAGTCGTGGGTGAACAGGGAGTACAGGAGAGGGCTCAGAACGCACCCTTGTGGGGCCCCAGTGTAGAGGATCAGCGGGGAGGAGATGTTGTTACCTACCCTCACCACCTGGGGGGCGGCCCGTCAGGAAGTCCAGTACCCAGTTGCACAGGGCGGGGTCGAGACCCAGGGTCTCGAGCTTGATGATGAGCTTGGAGGGTACTATGGTGTTGAATGCCGAGCTGTAGTCGATGAACAGCATTCTCACATAGGTATTCCTCTTGTCCAGATGGGTTAGGGCAGTGTGCAGTGTGGTTGAGATTGCATCGTCTGTGGACCGATTTGGGCGGTAAGCAAATTGGAGTGGGTCTAGGGTGTCAGGTAGGGTGAAGGTGATAAGGTCCTTGACTAGTCTCTCAAAGCACTTCATGATGACGGAAGTGAGTGCTACGGGGCGGTAGTCGTTTAGCTCAGTTACCTTAGCTTTCTTGGGAATAGGAACAATGGTGGCCCTCTTGAAGCATGTGGGAACAGCAGACTGGTGTAGGGATTGATTGAATATGTCCGTAAACACACCAGCCAGCTGGTCTGCGCATGCTCTGAGGGCGCGGCTAAGGATGCCGTCTGGGCCTGCAACCTTGCGAGGGTTAACACGTTTAAATGTTTTACTCACCTCGGCTGCAGTGAAGGAGAGACCGCATGTTTCCGTTGCAGGCCGTGTCAGTGGCACTGTATTGTCCTCAAAGTGGGCAAAAAAGTTATTTAGTCTGCCTGGGAGCAAGACATCCTGGTCCGTGACTGGGCTGGATTTCTTCCTGTAGTCCATGATTGACTGTAGACCCTGCCACATGCCTCTTGTGTCTGAGCCGTTGAATTGAGATTCTACTTTGTCTCTGTACTGACGCTTAGCTTGTTTGATAGCCTTACGGAGGGAATAGCTGCACTGTTTGTATTCAGTCATGTTACCAGACACCTTGCCCTGATTAAAAGCAGTGGTTCGCGCTTTCAGTTTCACGCGAATGCTGCCATCAATCCACGGTTTCTGGTTAGGGAATGTTTTAATCGTTGCTATGGGAACGACATCTAATGAACTCGCACACCGAATCAGCGTATTTGTCAATGTTGTTATCTGACGCAATACGAAACATGTCCCAGTCCACGTGATGGAAGCAGTCTTGGAGTGTTGAGTCAGCTTGGTCGGACCAGCGTTGGACAGACCTCAGCGTGGGAGCTTCTTGTTTTAGTTTTTGTCTGTATGCAGGTATCAGCAAAATGGAGTCGTGGTCAGCTTTTCCGAAAGGGGGGCGGGGCAGGGCCTTATATGCGTCGCGGAAGTTAGGGTAACAGTGATCCAAGGTTTTTCCAACCCTGGTTGCGCAATCGATATGCTGATAAAATTTAGGGAGTCTTGTTTTCAGATTAGCAAAAAAATCAGACTTCGGACTTCCGGCGCCGACAGAGATGGCCGCCAGTTTTTTTGTTTTTTTTTACGTGTTATTTCTTACAGTAGTACCCCAGGTCATCTTAGGTTTCATTACATACAGTCGAGAAGAACTACTGTATATAAGATCAGCGTCAACTCACCATCAGTACGACCAAGAATGTTTTTCGCAACGTGGATCCTGTGCTCTGCCTTACAAACAGGACAACGGAATGGATCGCATGCAGCAACCCAAAAAAACGACTCCGAAAAAGAGGGAAACGAGGCAGTCTTCTGGTCAGACTCCGGAGACGGGCACATCGTGCACCACTCCCTAGCATTCTTCTTGCCAATGTCCAGTCTCTTGACAACAAGGTTGATGAAATCCGAGCAAGGGTAGCATTCCAGAGGGACATCAGAGACTGTATTGACTGACCTTCATGTCTTAAAGTGATGATGGACTGTAATTTCTCTTTGCTTATTTGAGCTGTTCTTACCATAATATGGACTTCGTCTTTTACCAAATAGGGCAATCTTCTGTATACCTCCCCTGCCTTGTCACAACACAACTGATTGGATTAAATGCATTAAGAAGGAAATAACTTCCACAATTGTGCTTTTTATGAGGCACACCTGTTAATTGAAATGCATGCCAGGTGACTACCATATAAAGCTGGTTGAGAGAATGCCAAGAGTGTGCAAATCTGTCGTTAAGGCAAAGGGTGGCTACTTTGAGGAATCTCAAATATTAAATATATTTTGATTTGTTTAACACTTTTTTTTTACTTCATGATAAATCATGATATGTGTTATTTCATAGTTTTGATGACTTCACTATTCTTCTACAATGTAGAAAATAGTACAAATAAAGAAAAACATTGAATGAGTAGGTGTGTCCAAACATTTGACTGGTACTGTATATACACATTTTCCTTTATTACTTTCTAACCTTACCACCCCTCCCCTAATTGGAGTAAACTAGTGAACAACAACGCTTATGCTTCTACTTCCAACTTACACATACTATATACATTTCATAGGCACAGTCTATTTTACAATAGTTACATTTAGTTTGTTTTTACCCCTGTCCTTCCTCTAACCTCAAACTCTTCAATCTATTTCTTTCACAAATGTTCTGAACCTATATGCGTTTTATAGACACAGTGTTTTACATTAGTTATCTTGTTATTCATTTTTATTATTCCCCAACCTTCAGCTCCATTCAACCCCTCCCATCTATCGCTTAACACCATCCATGTTGGATATCTATTTGCCATATCTTTTTCAATTGTGCTGTGATGTTTCACAAAAGTTCCAAACCTTTCTATTCTCATAATTTCTACATATTGTAAATTAAAAATGTTACATTATTATTATTTATTTTTTAATTTTACCCCTTTTTCTCCCCAATTTCGTGGTATCCAATTGTTTTAGTAGCTACTATCTTGTCTCATCGCTACAACTCCCGTATGGGCTCGGGAGAGACGAAGGTTGAGTCATGCATCCTCCGATACACAACCCAACCAAGCCGCACTGCTTCCTAACACAGCGCGCATCCAACCCGGAAGCCAGCCGCACCAATGTGTCGGAGGAAACACCGTGCACCCGGCAACCTTGATTAGCGCGCACTGCGCCCGGTCCACCACAAGAGTCGCTGGTGCGCGATGAGATAAGGACATCCCTACCAGCCAAGCCCTCCCTAAACCCGGTGGAGCTAGGCCAATTATGCGTCGCCCCACGGACCTCCCGGTCGCGGCCGGTTACGACAGAGCCTGGGCGCGAACCCAGAGTCTCTGATGGCACAGCTGGCGCTGCAGTACAGCGCCCTTAACCACTGCGCATGTCACGTTCTGACCATAGTTCTTTTGTGTTTTCCTTGTTTTAGTGTTGGTCAGGACGTGAGCTGGGTGGGCATTCTATGTTGTGTGTCTAGTTTGTCTGTTTCTATGTAAGGCCTGATATGGTTCTCAATCAGAGGCATGTTAGTCATTGTCTCAGATTGGGTACCATATTTATGTAGCTTGTTTTGTGTTGGGGTTTGTGTGTGGTTGTTTCCTGTCTTTGTGTCCTCTGCACCAGATAGGACTGTTTCGGGTTTTGCCACGTTTGTTGTTTTTGCAATTGTGTTCATGTTTAGTTTCTCTTATTAAAAACCATGAACTCTAACCACGCTGCATTTTGGTCCTCCTCTTCTTCGACGGAAGAAAGCCGTTACAGTGCCACCCGGGAGGCCAAAAATATTACATTATTGATCGATTGACTATGACTTTTCAGATCACCCAGTAATGCTATTTGTTGAGTTTGCTCCAGGTAAATGTTTGCAATTCTTCAGCCATTCCTGGACTTGTGAACAAAAACAAGCTACTTATGGACAGTACCAAAACAAATGATCTAATGATTCTGTCTCTTCGCAGCTAAATCTGCAGAGCTGGGAAGGTTCTATCCCCCATATATATAACATTCTATTGGTTGTAATAATTTTTTTTATACTGTATACGTTTTGAATCCGGCGTCATTTTGCATATTAGTTCATAAACCATGTGCCATGTAATCGGTACGTTGAAAATCCCAACTATTTTGCAATATCTATGGCACAGCTGTCAATTTTTTGGTCCTTAAATGAAACCGGTACACTTTTTTATCCATCACAATTTTCTTTAACCAATGTTGGTCTTTAATGCATGGCCGACAGACAAGTGCCCTACTTTTTCCCCTTCCCCTTTCCTCATAGTGTCATAATCAAGTCTTAATTTATGTCATCACATCAATTACTTTGATCTTCAAATGATATGTTAACTTGCTTCTGGTAGGATAATATGATTTTCTTGCAGAGCTATAATTCGAAAGTTCATTTCATATTCCCTCCAGCTAACTTCTTTAGATAACTTCAGCATCAAAGGTTTTTAATTAATTATTCAGGTATCTGACAGACCTATACCAGAGTATAAAAGCAATGTCCTAACCTGCATGGTTGACGCCCGTTACCAAAGCCACATAGTCAGAATTGTCTACATTGTAAAAATTCATGAAATAAAAAAATGTGCCTTTTGGTCTTAATTTCAGGTTAGGATTAGGCATAAATTGAGAAGTATGGTTACGGTTAGGGTTGAGGTGAAGGTTAGGTTTTCAATCAGATTTTAAGAAAATAAAATTGTAGAAATGCCATAATTAATACTTTGTGGTAACTAGTGATAACCAACCTGCACTGCAGTGCATGCCTTCTGGGTAAATTGTCCCATGGTTGACCTCTGACCTACAGAGAGGAAACATCCTCTGGAGGTGTAAACCTGGTAACTGCCTCTGTCAGCCCAGGTCATAAATTCTCCCAGATGAATACATACATGACCCATTCAGTGATAAAAATGAATGTGAGGAAAAACTCTTAGAAAAGATCTGTCATACTCCTTGGTGCTGGGCTCTCCTTCGATCTTAGTTGCATCCCAAATGGCACCATATTCCCTACACCCTATTCTCTATGTAGTGCACTACTTTTGACCAAAGCCCTGGTTAAAATGTGTGCACTGTATAGGGAATGGGGTGTCATTTGGGACGCAGACCTTAACTCGGACCAAGTGACAGAGGGAGTGCTGTCGCAGGGAATACAGATTTAGAATTGGTCCGGTTGATGAATGGCATTTAATATATATATATATATGTATATGTGTTCTGTAATCAGCCTGCACCTGCCCAGTGACAGAGTAAGACATTGTGTACTTGTTTGCTTGTGTGTGGACTATAAGTGTTTGTGATTGTTTGTGTGTGTGCGCACATGCGCATGTGACCATCCTGCAGTATGTGTGTAGGTGTATACATATGTGTTAAAATCCTGCAGTATTTCTCACCACCCATGCCTGCATCAATTTCTCACAGATAGAGTAGATTACATCTCACTCCCGGAGAGGAATTGCCTTTGAGAACTGAAAGAGTCTTTTCGAGTGTTTTTTACACTGTGAAATATTCTTTTTGATTATTTTCCACTGCCAACCCTCAGTCCATAATGCGTTGCCATGGAGTTTAACTATACTGTTGAACATCATTTGAAAAAGAAAAACCCTTCATGCACTGTGCTGAAACATCACTCTACTAAACCTACAACTGAAGTCATCAAGGTCAAGACTACCAGTTTCTTTCCTATGTGTTTTCTTACACATGTCTGTTTCTGTATAATGTAACACTGGGTTGTTCTGTCTCTGTACAACGTGTTCTTGTCTGAATGGGTCTAACCTCTATCTCTCCAGGTATTACACCACTCTACCAGGGGTGTCATTTCCTTAGCAAACGTTGGTGCCTGAAAGCGCTCTCTCTGCTGCTAGAGAGAGAGGGAGAGAGAGTGAGAGAGATTTCTTCTCTCTCTTCTTTTCCTATATTTGTACTTCTTCCTTTTCTCTTGTCTGTCTCTCTCAGCTTTTTGCTTTCTGATCATCACTCCGTGTGTGGCGTGTCCTTGGCACTGACTCCATGTCCATTGCTGTGTTATGTCATATACACAGACTGTATATGGGAGTGTCCATTACACAAATGCTTATCCTGCTATAAAAAAATAATTATACCATTGTCTGTGTGCTTTCCCATGTCTTTCCCAAGTGTCACCCAAGGTTTCATGTGTCTTGGGGTTTTCTGAGTTTCCCTGAAACTTGTGTACGTATGTGTGTCCGCTTTTATCTGTCTTTGTGTCGTGTGTGTGTGGGTGCGCTCGTGTGTGCGTGGGTGTGTGCGCATGCAGAGATCAAGATTAGAAACAAGCTTTAATACAAAGGAACCACATCTAGAATGCATAGACTCTTTAGATGCACTATACTCCGCTCATGTAGGTATAGGACTGTGCCCATGGGACATAATGTATAGGACATCATGAATGCCACAATCACTCATACTGGTTAAAGACTTCCCCACCGTGACCCATTTGATAAATTCTGTCAGCACACAACAGTGGTATGAGGCCATTGCCTCAACATTGAGTGAGTGATGCACAGAGCTCTCTCTCTGTTGTCGGTGTACAACTCCGTGGTCAGGCCATTTTGTGTGCGAGTCAATAACTCTGAGTGTATGACTAGTCCAGAGCTAGTGACGGCCATGTTTGATGTTTGTATTCACATCCAGCCTCTCTGTCTCTGCTATCCTCAGTGGCTCTGCTAAGAAGGTGTCAATGGACAGAATAAATGTGGCTGCCTTTGCTAACAGCAGAACAGTATCTGCTTTGTGTGCATAATGAAGTCCGCTTGTCAGCCAGCGAGACTGTCTGCGACCCAAATGGCACGCTATTCCTTTTCTAGTGCACTACTTTTGACCAGGGCCCATAGGGGTGCGATATATAGGAAATAGGGTGCCATTTGGGACACAGATTCTCTGACTGTCTAATGGCATCTTAATACACAGGCAGCAGCCGATGGGTCTGAAGGGAAGGGCTTAGAGAACATGAGAGTAGTCAGAAACAGAGAGGAGTACGTGTGTGTGTGTGTGGGGGGGGGCTCGGAGGAGCGTGTGCGTGTGTGTGTTTATATTTATGTCTGTACTGTATGAGATGTTGCTATGTGTGTGTTTTTGGAGTGTGGCTATCAGTGCACTGGCCTTTGTCTCCATAGTGTTTTCCTCACTCTCTCTATTATGGATAAGTGGAAAATGTTCCTGTTTTACTCTCTCTGTTTTTCCTTGTCTTCTTCCTCCTCTTCCTTTTTCTCTCTTGTTGGTTTTTCTCTTTTCTCTTTATTCCCCCCATCATCATCGCACTTCGCCATCCATAAAACAATCCAAACCTCACCAAATCCTCTCAGATCAACGAGAAGGTTGGTTTTTTTCACTCTTTACCTTCCTGCTCCTCCTTTGATACCCCACGGTATGCCAAGGCCTGGTGGGCTGGAGCCTGGCAGCGCCCCCAGCTTCACGCTGGGTGCCACGGGCCCGTCCCGGCCTGATGGGCCTCCCAGGAACCTTCCTGCCTCTACCAACCTGAACTTCCACTGTGCATCTCCTACCCTACCTCTACTGCTACCCTCTCTACTACTGCTATGCTGCTTGCCTCCACCCTAAACCCTCCACCATCTACATTGTTATAGGTCTTTGAATATCTCTGGCATGGATGGGTCTTCCCTGTCAGCTTCAGTCTGTTATGTATCATCCTTGCCCACTTCCTTAGGTGATCCTCACATCACCTAGGGCGTGTCTATTCCATCCCATCATCCTCTATGTTCACACTGTGTCTGTCCAACCATGGCTGTGTCCAATTGGCACCTTATTCCTTATAAAACGCAATACTTTTGGTCAGCGCCTCAAGTGCTCTGGTCAAAAGTGTGGCACTATATAGGGACAAGGGGGTCATTTCACTGTGAGCCTGAGCTCTCGCATCTGTGTTGCCACATGGACTCGTCATGGTCCCAGTCTAGCTGACTGCACAACTCTCATTTTACCTTACCTTGACTCGACTCTCACACAGTATATCAACATCAGCTGGTAGCATAGCTCTCCACCATACAGTCTTAGAGAAAACAGAGGTTTTCAATGAATTAATCATGAAGAGTAGTTGGATGTATATATCTTTGGCATCTTGGGAGTAACAATAAGCTATCATTAGAAAGAATTACAGCCTTGGTTATATCCATGGTTTATGAAAATGAGAAGCGTATGGGCTCTCACTGAGATTTCTCTGATGCAATGCATTATCATTGGTCTTCTGCAACAGTGGTTTCTATTTGTCTTTTGGGTATTTTACATCTGGGTTCAGGGAACAGATGTTGCATGAAGCTTAAGAGATCAGTACTATTTACATACAAGTTCAAATTTCAGTAAGTGCCTTTTTCCCACCACCCTGGAAAGATATTTAGTAGAAGATGTTGTGTTATCCTGGTTAACAGTGAAAAGCCTTTTGAGTTTTCAATATTTAATCAGGCTAAAGCAGCTTTGATTGTTTATTTTGGATTCAACATTCAGTGCAGTATTCCAGATTTAGTTCATAGAACAATGTGAGCAGAGAACAGAGAGGGAGAGACTGCGGAGAAGATGAGAATAAAGCAAACAAATCTGTTTAAAGACCCAGTGTGTTTTTCAGTAGTTTTTTTCCAGTCCATCTTTTCAAGCGTAACCCCAAACAACAGGGGCCAATTATGAGACAAAGGAGTCTAAAATGTCATCATTTCAAAACTTTTTTTTTCCGTCCTTCACAAGTGTAGGACTTAGTCAAGCAAACAACAATTTACCATGTTTTCTCTGTTTTTAATGGAGGAATGAAATACAATATTTATTTTACTAGTGGTGCAACGCTGAACGTTTTGATTCAATAGTGCACTTTGTGATAAAAACACAAAATTTGGCACAGAGGTACAGTACTCGTCAAAGGTTTGGACAAACTTACTCATTCAAGGGTTTTTCTTTATTTTTACTATTTTCTTCATTGTAGAATAATAGTGAAGACATCAAAACTATGAAATAATACATACGGGATCATGTAGTAAGCAAAAAAGTGTTAAACAAATCAAAATATATTTAGATTCTTCAAATTAGTGTCACGAACCGGCTCAAAGTTCGTAAGAAAAAGGGAGACAACGTGGAGATAAGGAATAACAAAATATATTTACTAACTAAAGTAAACTAAATATAATTAACAACGGTGTGTGTAGTCAGTAGTCAGAAGTGTAAGTGAGTGGTTGAGTGCATGAATGTGATAATGAGGGATTTTGAAAGGTGCCAACGCAAACAGCCACAAAAATGCCACAACTAAAATCTGTGTCTGCATGGAGAGAGTCTCCCCAATGAATGGGCAAGAGGTATATTCATCCTGGGACACACCCGAGCCCAGGTGTGTCCCATTTCACTAATGACCCTCCCGGCACCTCCCACTGACATCCTATTAAGGAAAACAAGAGCTAATAGACAGAATATGGCAGACAGAGTGGGATGTCACAGTAGTCACCCTTTGCCTCGAGGACAGCTTTGCAACCTCTTTGCATTCTCTCAACCAGTTTCACCTGGAATGCTTTTCCAACAGTCTTGAAGGGGTTCCCACATTTGCTGAGCACTTGTTGGCTGCTTTCTCCTCCCAAACCATCTCAATTGAAGGCCTGATTCACGCAGTCCCTCTGAACAGTTGATGTTGAGATGTCTGATACTTGAACTCTGTGAAGAATTTATTTGGGCTGCAATCTGAGGTGCAATTAACTCTAATGAATTTATCCTCTGGAGCAGAGGTAACTCTGGGTCTTCCTTTCATGTGGCGGTCCTCATGAGAGCCAGTTTCATTATAGCTCTTGATGATTTTTTTTCGACTACACTTGAAAAAACTTTCAAAGTTCTTAAACTTTTCCGTATTTACTGACCTTCTTGTCTTAAACCTCCTGTTGTGTTTTAATTGTGGAAGTTATTTCTTTCTTAATACGTTTAAGTCAGTTGTGTTGTGACATGGTAGGGGTGGTATACAGAAATAGCCCGATTTGGTAAAAGACCAAGTCCATATTATGGCAAGAACAGCTCAAATAAGCAAAGAGAAATGACAGTCAATCATTACTTTAAGACATGAAGGTCAGTCAATCAGGAACATATCAAGAACTCAGTGCAGTCGCAAAAACCATCAAGTGCTATGATGAAACTGTCTCTCATGAGGACCACCACAGGAAAGGAAAACCCCTGAGTTACCTCTGCTCCAGAGGATAAGTTCACTAGAGTTTACTGCAACGCAGATTGCAGCCCAAATAAATGCTAATTAATTCTGTGTTCCCTGTCCAAAATGACCGCCTCATTATAACTGATTATGAACCCATAATAATCCATATATCATCACCTAATGTTGTGTTAGATCTTTTTATAAACGTAAGTTCTTGTGAACATTACAAGTTTTGAACTTCTATTTGCTATTCATGGCCTGTAGGCCTCATTGACCTGAGCTCATAAAAGTTGTTTTGAGTTTAAAAAAAAACATAATGTTTGGATTATTTTGACTAACAAATACTCAGATGAAACATATTGTGCTATTTATCACAGACTACTTTGTGTCAAAGTTTAACAAGGACTCTCTCCTCCTCACCAGTGTCATGATCAAAGATATGATCAAGAGCCTCACATACAATATTTCATTTGGTCATTTTGCTGCCACAATATGAATTATGAGCAAGCCCTCAAAAAAGCTTTATATACCAGAGCTGCGAGAAAAGTTCTGTATATTATTGTTTGTGAGAATGCCAACAGGCGTGGTTCCTGTGGAGGAAGGTGTGTGTGTGTGTGTGTGTGTGTGTGTGTGTGTGTGTGTGTGTGTGTGTGTGTGTGTGTGTGTGTGTGTGTGTGTGTGTGTGTGTGTGTGTGTGTGCATGCGCTCAAACACACATGCATGTGGGGCTCTGGAGAGGAAGTGTGTCCATCTGATGAATGGGAATGTGCCTGAAATCAATTTTTTACACTAATTGTAGTCTCACCCATTAATTTGTAATAACCGGTCATTTTTGACCGGGACCACCAGAGGTGTACAAAAGTTAAATAAAACACCCAAAATGTAATGAAAATCATCAAAATGTATTTGGTGTGTTCAGGTGCCCTGTGTGGACAAAGTCATTGAACCTTATGACAATCATATTAAATTAACTACATTTTTCAGAGACAAATCAGTCCAATTTGACCGGAACACAGCAGGAAGGTTAAAGTAATGATGGACATTTCTCTTTGCTTATTTGAGCTGTTCTTGCCATGGTATGGACTTTTACTAAATTGGACTATCTTCTGTACCTTGTCACAACACAACTGATTGGCTTAAACGCATTAAGAAGGAAATAAATTCCTGTTCATTGAAATGCATTCCAGGTGACTACCTCATTATGCCAAGAGTGTGCAAAGCTGTCATCTAGGCAAAAATAGTCAAAAATAAAGAAAATCCCTTGAACGAGTAGGTGTGTCCAAACTTTTGAATGGTATTGTAGATATGGAGCTACCCCAGATTTGGCCCCTGGGGGGTGTGGCAGTGGCAGTGTTCTACCTGTTTAAATATATGCTTATTTTGGGGAATTTCAACCATTGACTTGTGTAACAAAAGGTTTATTAAAGTGGTACTTTGCAATCATTACCAATTTGTCGCTTTTAAGCAAAAATATGTTGGCACCTTTAGGGTTAAATTGCTGAGCTGAGAAGGTGTCTCTCTGTGGGAGAGATGGATAAAACCCGTCTCAGCTACCCAAACTTCCAATCCAACTCACACATCGGTAAGGCACTTTCTAAAATGGAGGTCTGTGCCCTCTGACAATTTACCTCCCATTAATCCCAGACAATTTCATGTCTTTTCTCTAATGAAAAAAAAGACTATGTTTAAGATAGTTAACTGATTCCTTTCCTCTCTGTGAGAAATGTCAGAAATATTAACTTACATTGCCACATTCTGTTGTGTGACAGCCTGAATATAACATGGATTATATTGAGATTTTGTGTCACTGACCTACAAATAATACCCAATGTCCAAAGTGACATTTTGATTTTAGAGTCAAAAAGTATTCAGCCTATTTGTCATGGCAAGCCTAAATAAGTTCAGGAGGGAAAATGTTGCAGTCGTTTTTGTATCAATATCAAAACAATTCTTGGTAACAATTAAGTACCTTAATATAACAGATTTCCATTAAAATGGGCAAAAAATATATATATTTTGCTAGGACTGTCTTGGAGTCATCTGAGTGGTGAGGGGAAAACTGAAAACTAGCTGTTATTGGCAGAGAGGCTTGGAACTCTCTTTGTTATCGGTCTATTAACCAATATACCTCACGGAGATGTCACCATGGAAAGTCGAAACTCCCGCCCATGCAAACCTGCTGATTAGAAGGTCCTGCTAGTATTTTCAACCAGCAACTATCAGGAAATGTTAGTTGCATCAGCCATGTTACAATATGGTAAAAAGAACCACAGGCAAAACAGAATTCTGACAGCACTGGGTCTTTAGCAAATCACATGATAATATGCACAGACTCAGTCTGAGTGGAATAATAGTGGTTAACTTGATTTCTGAATGACTACCCAATCTCTGTACCCCACACATACAATTATCTGTAAGGTCCCTTAGTCGAATACTGAATTTCAAGCACAGATTCTATCACAAAGACCAGGGAGATTTTCCACAGCCTCATCATGATCATAGCTGCTCTGTAGCTAGCTAGTAATTGGCTTGATGCTTTGCTTGCCTTGTGCCTGGGCTGCTGCATGCCTTGCTTGACAATATTTGTGTTCCTAAAATATGTGTGCAACCACGATTGTGCTTCCACCCCTACCCCCCTCAGCTCCAAAGCCGTACCTTTTCTTTTTCCAATCCCAAATCCTTCCTTCCTTCCCTCTTTCTCTTCCCCCTCTTTCTCTGTGGCATGCCAATGAAGATAAGTGTGTGTCTGCATTATAACTGCCAGCTTCTCATGTTGCTACTGCTGATACTACTTCCTCTGATACTAAAACTGTTCATTTGAAACCAGTGACTATACCCCACAGTGTCACTTGCTTCTACGACGACAACAAGATCTCCTCCTCCACCACGTCCTGGTGACCTTTAACCTTTAACATTTGTCCTCCATAGCCAATAATAACTCAGATAAACCCTTGTTATAACCTCACTCAGTCAGCCAATCAACAACAACCATCATGTCACGCTGTGACCATTTTCCATATCCATGGGTAACCTCCAACCTCCTCATCCTTCGAATAATGTACACGGTGACTAACGTTGGTTTGTTTTGATTCCTCCTGCCCTGCATTGCGCTGTCCAGCATGTCACGTTGACAGCTCACAGACTCCAATCTAACACATTGGTTAATTTCCTCTGAAAAGCTCAGAGTTAGTAGACCATTGGCCTCAATTTGATTACAGAGGAACAGATATATAAATCTCAAAATCTCAGCATTTACTTGACTTGAATGAATCACACGCAGACTTTCTGCATACAGAGATGGTACACATGGCACACATACAGTATGCATATAATACACACAAAAAAACATGCAAAAGAAATGCAAAATCTAAGTCTCTACTTAGGTAAGGTAAGGTGAATACTGCAATAGAGAAAGATTGCAAATGCCCATGTTCAGGACATAGGCTAAATAAAAATGTGGTTTTGTTAGATAACACCCAACTGTGGTTCATTATGGGTATCTTGAAGTCACTCAGTTCTTGTTGCCCTCCTGTAGACTACAGTACTGCAGGAGGGGGGGGGGGTGAAAGGATGGAGGAAAAGAGAGAGAGAAGGGAGAAGAGGGTTGCAACCTCACCTCACACCCCATACACCATTCAAGTCACTTAAATACTGAGATGTTTGTATTAGAAGAAGAAGAAAAAACTATTTTGGTGCCATGCTAGCTTCAAAACCAGCTTGGAGATATTTACAGTATTTATATGTAACTGCTGGTCAGCCAGGCAGGGCCGGTGGGCCCTAGAATACTGTAAGTACTACATTACTATGCCTGCATCATTTTGCTGTGGTAAAGAAATAAGCAGGTGATTTCTTAGTCATGATGATAAACACAGTACTTTAAGAGTTGTGATGTGAATAATGTTGCCTCTATTTTATCTTCAAGCACAAAACAGGGGTCTGCTAGAGTTCTCCCCTTGCATCCCAAATGAAATCCTGTTCCATCCCAAATGGCACCCTATTCCCTACATGGTGTATGACTTTTCACCAGAACCCATAGGGTTCCATTTGGGACACAACCTCTTTCTCAGCGAGCGGCTCTTTGTTAGGCTGCAACCTTGCATTTTTCCTGAGCAAAGAGAGAAAATTGGGAACGTTAGTTATCTTACTGATGATTAAGAGTCTCAGCGCTGTCTGAAAGGGGATCGTTTTGCGGGTAGCTTAATGTGAGATCCTGCAGACCATCTGTGTGTGTGTTGGGAGATCAATTGGGAATTGAAAAGTCAAGGCCTGGTTTTTGCTGCTTGCTGTGCCTCACCTGCACAACTATTTGCAACCTCCGCTTACAACCTCCGCTCTGTGAGGTTATAGTCACGGAAATACAGTCATATAGTATGAGATTGGCAGTAGTGGTACCCTGATATATCTAAAAGCTTGGCAACTCCGACTTTCTTAGTTTTTGACCTGAGATCACCCTAAACTGGAATCACGGAATGGCACATAACTGTGGCCTATACCCAGCCTCGAACAGCCAGCCCCTCCCCTCGTCTCACCACTCTCGCTCTCTCTCTCGCCCTCCCTCTATCTCTCTGTCTCTTATCCTCCTCTCCTCCTCCTCCCCCCGCCCTCTGTTTTTCCCCCTGTTGTCCATGTCACGTGCTCAGGCGATGTCCGTCTCCGTGGCAACCCATGTTAATGCCAGCCATCTGTATCACAGAGCGGGCAGGTAGCCTAGCGGTTAAGAGCGTTGGGCCAGTAACCTAAAGGTTGCTGGTTTGATTCCCCGAGCTGGCTAGGTGAAAAATCTCTGTGCCCTTGAGCAAGGCAGGTAACCCTAATTTCTCTGTATAAGAGTGTCTGCTAAAATGTAAATGATGGTTCTCTCTTTCCCTCCGGTCCCAGCAGACAGACAATGCAGCCCTTGTCTTTGCAGAGACGACAGCCAAAATGACTATCTATCACCTCTCCTCACTGACTGACTGAGCCCATGCAAATACACATTCATTTATCACAGTGATTCCTCACTTGGTTGGAGCTAATTAACTTACTGCTGTGCTTGAGTGAGCCAAATGAAGACATTATGTGCGCATACATCCTCTTTCAGTTTATTTGTTCAAAGTAGTACCGCTCTCAAATTATACAACATTAGCTATACCCTGCTGTGTTTCCGACCTGTTTGTCAGAAGTCTACAACAGCTCAATACATCTCACTTGGTGCTCTGGTTGAGTCAACGTTGTTTCCACATAATTTCAATGAAATGACATTGAACTAACGTGGAATAGACGTTGAACTGACTGACGTCTCTGCCCAGCAAAAATTATACATTGGAGGTGGCGATTAGTAATGTTTTTGGTTGCTTGTACATTTCTATTTATACCTTTTTGGAAGTACATACCAGCCATAACGGGAGTAAGTGAAGATAGTTGCTCAGTGAAACGTA
The DNA here is from genome assembly GCF_036934945.1 of Oncorhynchus masou masou. Taxonomy (NCBI): domain Eukaryota; kingdom Metazoa; phylum Chordata; class Actinopteri; order Salmoniformes; family Salmonidae; genus Oncorhynchus; species Oncorhynchus masou. Next base: position 40,598,218 of record NC_088226.1, on the reverse strand, counting down.
TCGAACGTACTTTGACATTATAACGCTTGCATAGCTGAATCTGAGCTTCCTGGGCGTTAGAGAGGAGATATGTCACAGTTATCGGCAACATCTCTAACGCACAGATACTGCGGCAGGTTTCCACTAGCATCCACAGCCACAAAGTCAAGTTAATATTAATTTAAGGTTAGCGTAAGGCATACGGTTAGCAGTGTGATTAAGGTTAGGGTGAATGTCAGAATTAGGTTTAAAATCAGATTTTAAAAAGATTAATTGCCCAAATTGGCAGGGTTTATGACTTTATGGCTGTGTTAACTAGTGACAACCCTCTCCCGCCTCAATTTAGAGCCACGCCTCAAAGTTGTGTTTCGCTCAGAATTTGAATAGATTAGCATGTCACTCAGTAAATCCACACAACTTAAATTCCAAAAAGTGCCACTGTTACCAGGCTTTATGTGAGCCTGGGGACAAGGTCAGATCTGTCATAAACCTCTGTGTCTCTCCCTGTTTGACTCACACAGCATGTAGATCTCCCCTCCCCTTCTATTTAGTTAGACCAAGAAGAAACATGGTGAAAACCCCGTAAAACACAATCTACGCCCCTCACATCCAGAATATTCAGACTCTAAACTTAAATTATACCACAGTGAAACACATTTTGTGACCATTCTCAGCCTTCCTAGTCAAGGGGTGTGTGTGAGCACTTTTTCTGCCATGCCGTTGAGCTATGTATATTTAATGCATGCAAAGTGAGTAGCATTGCAACATTAATTCAGACATAATGAGCAGTACTTCCCAGCACTTAAGGGGACTTCTAATGGTGTATGGTAGATAACAAGGGAGAAGAAACCTCTCCTATTCACTCACACTTAGAGACAAAACGAGTGTTAGATAGCTAGCTTACTCTGAGTATGGTAGGGAAGCTATAGACTAACAGCAGTAATAAGCTCCAGGTGTGTCTTAATCCACATACCAAAGAAGGAAATCCAAAGGCACCCGTGAGAAATCCAGCCTTATAGGCCACCTTAGGCATTTTTTTGCAAATTTAACATGAAAGGGGAAGAAAGTCCTATTTCACTGCTGAGTAATAGATACATCACATGTGGTCCCACCCTAACTAACTATAGCAGAGTTGCCATAGGCCTCTATTGTCCCAGAGAACAGTGGTATACCCTGCAGCAACAGCCAGGCCTGACCATTGAGGTATTGAGCTATCCCAGCCAACCATGTAGTGTCTCCCATCAAACCTCCACTTCTTCTGCCTCTCACACCCCTATGCTCTCCCCCTGCAGTGAGGCGTGTGCCACCCCGGTTCTCCATCCCTCCCAACAACCACGAGGTGATGCCGGGTGGCAGCGTGAACCTGACGTGCGTGGCGGTGGGTGCACCCATGCCCTACGTCAAGTGGATGATGGGGGTGGTAGACCTGACTAAGGAAGAAGAGATGCCCATTGGGAGGAATGTTTTGGAGGTCACCAACATTCGCCAGTCTGCCAACTACACCTGCGTGGCGATATCGTCGCTTGGTATGATCGAGACCACTGCACAGATCACCGTCAAAGGTGAGAGGGCTGGGAGAAGTGTGAGTGTGGGATTGTGGGAGTTTGAGTGTTTGTTTTGCCTGGTATTTGGTATTTTATTAGGATCCCCAGTAGCTGTTGCGAAGGTGGGAGCTGCTCTTCCTGGGGTCCACACAAAACATGAAACATGACATAATACAGAATATTAATAGACAAGAACAGCTCAAGGACAGAACTACATCAATTTAAAAATGGTGCACGTAGCCTGGGATGCAGTGAATTAGCTATGTTTGGTATCTAGCAAAGTAGCCCTCATTCAAGATCAACATGTCAACATCCAAAATCAATAGATGGATCTGGATCAAGATCAACATCCAAAGGAGATATTTTAGATTAATATTAGATGGACATGTTAAAAATGTCTCACTATGTCTTGGACTGCACTATAAGAGCTTGATATTCATGAATCATGATGCATTACACCTAATGGCACAACAAGCTTAATAGTAATATAGAAATATACTTTTCTTTCTATAAACATGTATACAGCATTGTGTGAAAGAATACAAAAGTCTAAAAATGATTTACCCACAATCCTCTAAAAGCAGAGTCATATGGCAAGATATGAAATGCAAGGTGATAAAAATGAAAGACTTCCAATGAATCATTTAATCACTCGATTTTCTCTTTCTTTGTTTTTCCTTATAAAATATATTTTGAGCAACATATTAAATTGGATTTATTAGTAGATTATTTTGGTAAAATTAAATGAACAAATCACTGAAACAACTTGCCTACGTTTTTACAGTATATTTTGGGGGTATTTTGACAGAGGGGATACAGATAGGTGGGAGAAACAGATTGAAGGGTTGGAGAGGGGAATTTAACCCATGTCTTTGGTGGGGAGAGGGGTGATATGGGTCTACGCCGGGTGCGTTTCCACCAGACCATGGGCTCTGCATGACTTGCATTCATTTTTATTAACACTAGAACCGCTGGGCATTAATGGACACAACATTCTAACAGTGTACTTGCTATATTTGAAATGCTATTGCAAAAAATATATAATTTGGTTGTGTTAATGAAGGGCTTGGGAAACATTAGAATATGATATATATTTTATTTCAAATAACACATTTGTTTATGTTACTGTAGGCTATATGTAAAAACAAAACAAACGCGCCAAAATTCAAGTGTCCAATCAACTTTATTTGTGGACTGCCTTTGTTACAGCTATAAAACAGAAAACATATGTATTGAAACATGGTAACAGCTTCTTTTTATAATGACAAAAATTATATTAATACCCCAATCACCAAGACCAACGGTCAAAGGACGAGCGGTCAAATGATGAAAACATCGGTAGCCTAAACATCATTACTAGCGCCAAGTGTCTTGATAAATAGCCAAACTCGGCACAGAAGCAATAATGGCATTACAATGAATAGAAGTGTCGATGTAACAGCAGTCAGAAATAGTCCATCATTGTCAGCTCATGCTTACATTACATGGTGTCAGCTAGGTTTTATTTAGCCATTATCCCTTGTCCCAACAGTCTTTGTAACTTTCACTTGCTTGACCCACTTTGACATACGTTGGCTTGCTTGTAGCACGTAATGGTCTCCGGTTTTCTTTTTGTGTTCCCATTGTCTTGTCATTCTTCATCACCATTGTGGAGTACAACTGCTGTGCAGGTGCCTTATTTTGCACAGAGGGAGGGAACTCCTGTCTCACTTTGTTCACGGTGCCGGCCAGACTTGTTTTCTTTGCAAGCAAATTGTTCACCAATGTCCAATGTAAGGTTCCACAAGCCCCATCACCACATTCCCTGACACTCGCTCACCTACTGCCCGATGTGGATATTTTCCCAGATGAAAGCCGTTCAGCATCTACAATTACGCACACTCTCATTGGGTAAGCTACTCCAAGTAGGCCAGAGTAGACTGATAAGACTGCTTTTATTTGGTGGACTGAAATAGGGTACATATCATTTTAAGATTTTAATTAGACTGGATCAATGCAATAGAATGGCTCGCCTTGTTCTTCATTCACAATTGGTGACTACATAATTATGCATCGTTCGTTTCCCCTCGTCCATCAACTCAATGCCATCATACTTCACTTCATTTATTTAATCTGGTGTTATATGTGTGAAATTAGTTTCGGTATAGTTTGGGTTCAGTTTCGTGGCAATTATCGGGGTGATTATCAGATGGGCACTGCACTTTCAACTGTGGGAAGAAGGAGAGGAGCAGGCCCTACTGTTTGGAGAAAGAGAGGAGCAGGCCCTACTGTTTGGAGAAAGAGAGGAGCAGGCCCTACTGTTTGGAGAAGGAGAGGAGCAGGCCCTACTGTTTGGAGAAGGAGAGGAGCAGGCCCTACTGTTTGGAGAAAGAGAGGAGCAGGCCCTACTGTTTGGAGAAGGAGAGGAGCAGGCCCTACTGTTTGGAGAAGGAGGGGAGCAGGCCCTACTGTTTGGAGAAGGAGAGGAGCAGGCCCTACTGTTTGGAGAAGGAGAGGAGCAGGCCCTACTGTTTGGAGAAGGAGAGGAGCAGGCCCTACTGTTTGGAGAAAGAGAGGAGCAGGCCCTACTGTTTGGAGAAAGAGAGGAGCAGGCCCTACTGTTTGGAGAAAGAGAGGAGCAGGCCCTACTGTTTGGAGAAGGAGAGGAGCAGGCCCTACTGTTTGGAGAAAGAGAGGAGCAGGCCCTACTGTTTGGAGAAAGAGAGGAGCAGGCCCTACTGTTTGGAGAAGGAGAGGAGCAGGCCCTACTGTTTGGAGAAGGAGAGGAGCAGGCCCTACTGTTTGGAGAAGGAGAGGAGCAGGCCCTACTGTTTGGAGAAGGAGAGGAGCAGGCCCTACTGTTTGGAGAAGGAGAGGAGCAGGCCCTACTGTTTGGAGAAGGAGAGGAGCAGGCCCTACTGTTTGGAGAAGGAGGGGGAATGTGGGAAAACCATTTTAAAAAATGACATGCCCTCCTTAAACTTGTTATAACTCCAGTTCTGTTTGTGATATTAAGATTCTAATAACAACAGTGTGTTATATTGATTTGTTTAGGAAAAGTCCAGGATGGATGGGGGCATGACTTAAAGCATGGCAGAGTAGTAGCACACTATAATTCATGAGGAGTCAAAATTACTGCTTTAGCGGTTCTCGCAGTATATGTTTTTTTTTAAATCATTATTATAAATTCACCCCAAAAAAGATTTCTAACAGTGTGGCTGTGTGGTTGAGTGGATCAAATTCCAACAAAATGTATCATCTTACTGCCCCTCCTGTTTCTAATCTGTCTAAATAGAGCATTGAAAAAATAAAGGTGGAATTCCACAAAAAATATTCTCCATAGGCCCTTATCAGTCAATGTTTAGGCTGTAAACCATTTGCATTTCAATACCATTGATTGTATGATAAACATAGTGTTTGTGTTTTGATGCTAACTTTTACATGCATGCACTGAAACCCAATAAAGTGTTTCACAACATTCTCTTAAAACCCACATTTTCAGGTTAAAGAACTACTTTGGGTGTTTCAGACGACTTAATTTATGTTTTAAAGCACTTGGATTTACATTGAAGCACCCTCCAAACGATTTCAGCTTAGGTGCTCTACTTTACATGGTGCATTACACAGTCATGGTGTTAAAAAAACGTTCTATTTTTACAGTACAGATGACAGTGTTCATTAATACTGTCATCAATAATTCAATATGGCTGAAACTTTACCTTCCTGAAAACCTAACTATGACAAAGTAGCGAGATGACAAACTAGCGAGCAAAGCGTTTTGTGTTTACTTTCCAATTACAATGGGATCCTGCTTTCGGGAAATACAGTAGGCTTTCTCACTGCTTCAAATATGAACGGCACAAGGTAATATTGTATTTATTTTTTAAGGAAGGGTCTTAGCTATGGACTAATGATTCCAGATCGAATTGGCCAAAGACTTAGTTGAACATTTAATTTACTACTTTGTTCATTGCATGTGAAATGCTTGAAGCCCAAATCAGTTCTCATATCATCTCTACATCCTCTGAGTTTAGTGAGTTGAGTACACGGAGAGATAATGAAGTCAGTTCCTTCTTCTAGGGATTAATATTTGCACTGGCTGAAACAACACATAATATTAGAGTATTTGTGACGCTCAAGTACCTATCAGTCTAACCAATCATTAATTCACTAGAGTTATTATAGAGAATCTCAGTTATTTCAAAGATTTTTTGAAGAGGAAAGCACTACTACTTCTAGTAATGGATACATATTTTTTGAGTGAATGGGGCCCTATGGTAATATTAACAAAACACAATATGACTATCAAAAAACAAATAATAAAGTACACTGTTATCCGTTTTTGTAATTTTATCAGTAACTTACTGTATTAATCACCAATATGATGCTGTATAAACTGAATACAGTAGATTACTGTAGAAAGTACAGCAAAATACTGTAAATGTGTTTTACACTATTAATTATGGTGCATTTTGGGAAAATGTTTTGGGCGAGGAAAAAGTTTCTGGCTCATTAACATATTTAAGGTGTGCCTTGTAAGAGGCTATATTTGTTGTACCCGTGAGTGAGAATGCTGTACCCCCACAGAATACAGTAATATACTGTATTTTCTCAATTCTACCAACCTTGTCCTGATACTTTACAGTGTCTTATTGGCACTGCTGCCAGTAATTTACTGTCGTTCAGAATTCGCTGCCGATTTTGCATTTTTGGAGCATCAACAACCTTTTGACCACATGTGGGTGTGTGGTAATGTTTCACAAGCATTGACATATTTTGAGGCATGTCTTGTATAATGCTATATTTGTTGCACCCATTGAGAGTGCTGTACCAATTTAAGTGATATGTGGTTCCCTAACAATTGCACTTATATAGGGAACAGATCAGAGTGACAGCAAGTCTCAAATCTTTAACGATTGAGCGGCTAGCAATTTCATTTTGATCTGTTTTGCCCTGTAGTCACTATCAGTTTAGAAGCCGTTCTTAAGGCCTAAAGTGCAAGTGATATAAAACACCAAATATCAGTTGGTATGCTGCAATAAATAATTAAATATTCACCATTAGCAAATGCTGAATGGATTTTCAGTTTAATTCAACAATAAAATACTTTATTGATGTTTTGCTTTAAATTCACTGCGGCATACTGTAAATTATGGTGCATTGAGAAATATTGTGGGAAGAGAAAGAAATGCTGGCTCAGTAACATTCTGTATTTAAAGGTGTGCCTCGTCAGTGGCTATATTTGTTTCGCTTGTTAGTGAGAGTCCTGTACCATTTTAAGTGATATATGGTAGTAGTTCCCTAACAATTAAATGTATATAGGGAACAGGTGAGAGTAGTGGCGGGTCTTAAACCTTTTAATGGTTGACTATTTATCCATGTCCATTTGATCTGTTTAGCCCTGTAATAATGGCCAGATTGGCAGCCTTTGTCCAGGCCTCTAGAAGTACAAGTGATATTAAACACCAGGTATTCATTAGTATGCTATAATATGCAAATGCATACAGCCAACCTGCTTGCGCTAATCCCTTGTAATTACTGTAGGATTTTTTTTTTACAGTTTAATAGTCACTTGTACTTTGTTTCATTGCTCTGGCATCATGTTTAGGCCTCTAGATGTACAAGTGATATAAAACACCCAGTATTCATTTGTATGCTATAATATGCAAATGCATACAGCCAACCTGCTTGCTCTAATCCCTTGTAATTACTGTAGGATTGTTTTATTTATTACAGTTTAATAGTCACTTGTACTTTGTTTCATTGCTCTGGCATGGAGTTAACGTGAATATCTCACTATTGTATTGGCACTTTCCATAGATAGTCAGAATCATATCATAAGATGTATTGTTGTAATTATAATTATTTTGAAGACCAGTGCATCCTTAAATACAACAACATGTTCAGTAACGGTTATAGAAGCGTTTTACTTGCAATGACTGTAATATGTGTTGGTTTTATCTACCGTGGTTGAATGCACTGACTGTAAGTTGTTAAGGACAAGAGCACCCGCTAAATGACCAAAATGTACATTTAAAAATGGAAACTTTCAAGGAACACTGGGTGATACGTCACTGAATGCGTAAATCCAATAATATGCTGTAAATTAGATTACAGTACCATTTTTGGTACTATAAAATGCATTACCATGAAATGGATTACGGTAGCTGTAGGTTAAAATAAATCAACGTTACTTACTGGCCAATTGCTGCAGGAAATGTTTTAAAGTGTAAGCAAAATACAACTCCCCAATTAGCTCATGATATCACTCACAGTGTTGACAGATGGTGGGATATTTTCAAGTCCTGGGAGAGGCTCTCTCTTCTCTACAGACTCACACCTACTGATGAATAAGTATTCCGCAACTTTGTATATGTGATGCATGCATAATAGGCCCTAAAATAGTCTAACTTCTAACTTAACATCACTCAGTACTCAGAGCAATACTGTCAGGGTTTCAAAAGTTTTTCAAGCTTCTTTTGCCTTTTTTGGATATGGCGCATAATTCTATATGTCCCAAATACCACCCTTTTTCCTACATAGTGCACTACTTTTGACCAGAGCACCATGGGCCCTGGTCAAAAGTAATCACTATATAGGGAATAGCGTGCCATTTGGGATGCAGGCAATAATAGCAGATGTCAATAGCAGATGTCAACCAAGGCGTCGGGAGTTGGGAGGGGGTGGGGGGGGGGCTGCGGCTGAAGGGTGATCTCTTTCTCTAAAACCTCTCGGGTTGCAGTGTCTCCTCCCTAATGCCCATCTGACATCTGGAGGCGAGCTGTTACCTCTTACTTTAGCAGAACCATTTGGACTCTGACAGTAGTACAATAATGCACGACACAAAAGTGATTTAGCAAACATTTTCAGCCACAATTTTATTACAATGCAGTCTCTTTCCATTTACGAGGGAAATAAGAAAACCTGGGAGAGTGTGTACATTACCATTACCATGAGGTAAAGGGACAGATCATCACTTTCTTTGCAGAATGGACCTTACAACTTGAGTGTTTCAAAATCAAATGCTCTGCGAGTGCAGAAAAAAAATACATTCATATTATACTATATGTTATATCATGTATTATAAACTGGGTGGTTTGAGCCCTGAATGCTGATTGGCTGAAAGCTGTGGTATATCAGACCGTATACCACGGGTATGACAAAAATACATATTCTAACAGTTCTAATGACATTTGTAAGTAGTTTATAATAGCAATAAGGCACTTATGGGGTTTGTGGTATATGGCCAATATGCCACGGCTAAGGGTTGTATCCAGGCACTCTGCGTTGCGTCATGCATAAGAACAGCCCTTAGCTGCGGTATATTGGCCATATACCACACCCACTTGAAATATGTCACCTTGCAAGTCAATAGAAGGTAAAATAATTGCAAAATATGAAAAGAAAACCCTCTCAAGAAATCCTAGTGCTGTCCTCCCGGGTGGCGCAGTGGTTAAGGGCACTGTACTGCAGCTCCAGCTGTGCCATCAGAGTCTCTGGGTTCGTGCCCAGGCTCTGTCGTAACCGGCTGCGACCGGGAGGTCCGTGGGGTGACGCACAATTGGCCTAGCGTCGTCCGGGTTTGGGAGGGCCGGTAGGGATGTTGCGCATCAGCGACTCCTGTCGCAGGCCAAGGTTGCCAGGTGCACGGTGTTTCCTCCGACACATTGGTGCGGCTGGCTTCCGGGTTGGATGTGCGCTGTGTTTAGAAGCAGTGCGGCTTGGTTGGGTTGTGTATCGGAGGACGCATGACTTTCAACCTTCGTCTCTCCTGAGCCCATACAGGAGTTGTAGCGATGAGACAAGATAGTAGCTTCTAAAACAATTGGATACCATGAAATTGAGGAGAAAAAGGGGGTAAAATTCAAAGAAAGAAAAAAAAGTTTCTAGCACAAAACCACCTAGATAACTTACATTCAGTTCACTCCATTTTACATTGTTTACATTGATTTTCAGTCAGTCTAATTAAGTCTGCTTTCTATGTTGGTTATTTATTCAAGACTAACAAAAACTCTTCTTCAGTATCTTTACACTCCCTAAATATGATCATTTCGTATTGATACTCAATTACCTCACATTGAACACATTTGTCTTTTTGCCAAAGGTGTGCTCCAAGCCCTGAAATAGTTTTTGGGGGATCAATATGTAAATAAAACGAAAATAGAAAAGACTCATTACTCTATTCATCTCTCTATTCAAGACTCTGACTCTCAACGTAATTGAAGGAGAACGTTTTGCCCTAGATAGCAAAGAAAGAAATAGTGGGCTTTCTATATATGTATATATATAGCGAGTGGGAGAAAAAGAAAGAGAGCGCAACAAAGAGAGAGAGAGAGAGAGAGAGAGAGAGAGAGAGAGCGCGCTGAATGGTCACACTGGTTGAGAGACACTTTGCTTTGGGAGATAATGAACATGGCTGGCTTGGCCCCTCCAGTGACAGGTGAGGTACTGAAAGAGACAGGCTCTGAACAGTGATTGACTGATAGGATGTGAGTGCTGTCCTTCTCGCTCTTTTCGCTCTTGTTGCTGCTCACAGCTCTGGGGCCTGCATTAGTGAGATAGAGCACTCTCAGCCTTTTTTACGTCTTTATTTGTAGTATAATGTTAGCAGGACTGGACGAAGGATGAGAGAATACATTGGTATAGAACAAAATAGAATAGAATGGAATAGTATACTTTATTGTCCATGAAAACAGAAATGTATCGTTTTGCTGTTGTGAGCTTCCATGACCTGTGTATTTCTCTCCCTCCCCAATGGACTATCTGACAGCCCTGCCCAAGCCCCCCACCTCCCTGATTGTGACTGAGACCACAGCCACCAGCGTCACTCTGACCTGGGACTCCGGGAACCCTGAGCCTGTGTCCTACTACGTCATCCAGTACCGGGCCAAGGTCTCTGACAACGGCTTCCAGGAGGTACGTTCCAATGGTTTGAATGACTCAGTGGGTGCAAGCAACACCAAGGCTGTGGGTTCCATTCTCACATGGTTGTGGGTTCCATTCCTGCATGGGCCACATATGCTGAATGTACAGTAAGTGTCACTTTGGATAAAAGAGTCTGCTAAATGACCATATTATTATGATGTAACTATGTTTTAGGTTGACGGAGTAGCCACCACCCGCTACAGCATCGGAGGGCTCAGCCCCTACTCTGAGTATGAGTTCCACGTCATGGCGGTGAACAACATTGGGCGTGGCCCTCCCAGCAGCCTCGTGGACACCAGAACCAGTGAGCAGGCTCCCTCCTCTCCACCGCTGGCTGTACAGGCTCGCATGCTCAGCGCATCCACTATGCTGGTCCAATGGGAGCCTCCCGAGGAGCCTAATGGACAGATCAGAGGGTAGGGTCTTAGCTATACGACTATTCTATTAATATATATTTTTAAGGCTTACGAAGCCTTTATAAACTCTTTATGAGGCCTACATGCTTTATAAATGTCATACAGCTAACGGTTGTTTAACAGGTCTCTTCGTCTGAGGATTTTATCTTCCATTTTGTAAACTTGGCTGATTGATTGATTTTCTAACCCCCTCCTCAGTTACCGGGTGTACTACAGCTCTGACCTCGGAGCCCCGCTGAGTGCGTGGCACAAACATAACACTGATGACAGCAGACTGACCACCATCTCAGGGTTGACCACAGATATCACCTACAGCCTCAGGGTGCTGGGGTTCACTTCTGTAGGGGACGGACCTCCGTCTGATGTACTGCAGGTCAAAACCCAGCAGGGAGGTGAGTGGACACTCTGAAGAAGGGACAGTACCTAGTGCACTACCTAGGTGGTAAGTGTACAACTTGTGTAGCCGAGGAGTGGTGAGCGGGCACTGTTACTTATGAAGAAGGGACACTACCTAGATGGCAAGTAGACACTGTATGAAACAGGGTGCACTTTGTGTGTTAGGTCTGTTTCCGCTCCTTAACCACCCTCGACTGTGGGACGATCTTCAAGCTCAAGTCTCCCAAGTAGAGGTTTCACTTTTCACTAAGTGACAATCCATATCCACAAGGGCATATTATCTACTGTGCTGTGTCCTCCAAGAAACAAAGTAGGTGTCTGCTCTGCAGTTTCCTCCTCTTCTGACACATTTGAGAAGAAAGGTGATAAAGTGATGCAGTGCCAACTGAATTCTTTTGCCGTGCAGAAACAGTCTTCTGAATTGGTTTCTTTGTACTGTGGATGTACTCGAGCTTTTAAAAGTATAAAGGAGCCACTTGCGAAGAGGTTCTGTATATTGCTGGCACTTGTGAAACAGTAGTTTCAGCGCTATTACAGAGTGATTCATGCGAAAGCACTGCGCATCTCCTGTGTCTCACAGCACAGTCTGCAGACTCTACGGTAGTCTATATGATTCCGCACTGAGTAATTCACTTTGTCCCAGTCCAAGTCATCAACCCCTCTGTCCAAAGCGTGTACTTCCCTTTGTGGTTAAACGAAGATGGTGTAAGACATTCCAATGCTTTTAGATGGATGGGAAGGAGTGCACAAGTGTATGCTGCGGCTGAAATAAGACCCCTATGTATCCTGAGAGGTAAAGTCTCTCTCTCTCTCTCTCTCTCATTCTCTCTGCCTGTAGTACCAGCCCAGCCGTCTAGCTTCGAGGCAGAGGCAGAGTTGGACACCCGCATCATGTTGTCGTGGCTGTGGCCTGTCCAGGACCAGATCACCAAGTACGAGCTCATGTACTGGGAGGCTAACTCTGGCAATAAGGTGAATTACAACTTTAAACCTGTCCCCAGCACATCCTACCCTTACTGATAATGCAACCCCCCTACTCCAGGAATAGTGTAATCCGTCTCGTAGGACAAAGAAACATTTCATGCTTCTGTTATGTTTTACTCAGTGGACTTTCTATAAGATATTTCAGATGTTGCAAATGCGATATAGGATCCGAAATGTAATTCCTACTTTCTGTACCTTTTATGTGGAAGTGTTACATATTAACTTTGAGGATTACAATATCTACAGTTCTCATTGTGCTTTTTAACAATCTCTAGCGACAGACGTAAACATAAATAGAGTAGCGATCTTGCTATTTGTTTCTGGGTACTTTTTTCTCAACTCTTCCGAGACTTTTACTAACGTCTATTATACCTGTTCTCTTCCTCAGCTCCACGTGACCTTCCCTCCAGCGGGGTCCTATGCTGTGGAGGGTCTGAAGCCAGACACCCTCTACGTGTTCTCCCTGGCTGCTCGCTCTGAGATGGGTCTTGGAGTCTACACCCAACTTATTGAGGCCAGGACTGCCCAGTCCAGTAAGTACTGTGCCTCAACTCCCAGACCCAAACCTATCGCTTTTTTACCCATCTTTACCTGGAGCTGACTACTTTTTGGTCCACACCCCAACGCCCAGACACAGAGTTTTTTTTCTTCCTCTACGTGCAACCCTTTCGCTCGTCCAAGCTTTACTCTAGGACTTGAATTAAGTTTTCTGCATCTTACAAGAATGTGTAGTCAATGCCTCATTGATGTGGACACAAAAGGTAGGTCATATTTTGCACCTCAAACCCATCTGATCTTGAGGGGGAAAATCCTATGTGTGTACTATGAATGGACAAAACCATCGATCAGGTGACACCGTTCATTCCTATGTGAAGGCTCAAAAGTGCATTGAAAGAAAATTATGACGGTTAAGATGGCATCTCATTGAGACATAACGTGCGCAGTTTGAGCTAGCTAGCAGGCTAGCTCGGTGCGGCCCACTCTCATTGAGTAACTCAAGTTGAAGGCCTGACCGGGGTACTGCAGGCTTATCCTTCTAACTTCTGTTTGCAATTTGAAAATATTAGGTTCAAGAACATACATCTGGTGTATTAGAATGAATCATTTGTACCATGATTGTCTTCGAAAAAATGTTTTATTCACACAAAGATTGCCATTTTTCTATTCGCTATTTATTTAACTAGGCAAGTCAGTTAAGAACAAATTCTTATTTTCAAATGATGTCCTACGAACAGTGGGTTAACTGCCTGTTCAGGGGCAGAACAACAGATTTGTACCTTGTCAGCTTGGGGATTTGAACTTGCAACCTTTTGGTAACTAGTCCAACTCTCTAACCACTAGGCTACCCAGCCGCCCCACTATAACGCGGCTTCAATGAGAGGGGGCAGTCGTTCTCCCCTGACAAGTACAGTACATGCCAGCACTGTGAGGAACATTCCTTCTCCCTATTTGCAGTCAGTTCGATAACAAATCACTACCAGTAGACCGTTGCACATTTTGACAAATATTATGATAAAACCATTGCGCCACATTCAACTGAGTACATACACAGAACATGCTCATTTTCAGTATGATGCAGAACCCGGCAACCCCAAACAGGCTGCTGCACAGAAGACAAGGCAGCCTCATAAATGTCACCATCATTTGTTATTATGGTTTTATAGTTTATCATGAAACACGGCACCGCACTGTACTATACGTCTTTATGTATGGCCTTGGCATCCACCAACACAATCACTGTCGCCTACCCGACACTAATAGCATCGAACAGCTCCCCTTAATTGAGTTTTTAGCACATAACCAGCCCCCTCTGCTGCACCTCTGCTGTTGTCACAGCCTCAGGCTCCTCTCACATCACCGAGCAGGCTCTCCAGGAAATCTAGGGGTTGGAAGCTGAAATATTTATGATGGGTTCCCTAAAACGAATCAGAGCTTATTCTGAGCCATTTGTTTTACTTGTCAGCTGTCAAAACCTTCATGTATGGAAAGGGGGAGCCAGGTCTGCGTCCCAAATGGATCCCTATTCTCGATTTAGTGCACTACTTTTGAGGGACCAGACAGGGCTTTGATTCCCATAGGAACAGAGGTCTCGAAATGGAGCTCTCTCTCTCTCTCTCTCTGAAGTCAGTCTCTTATCTGCCTGCCCACTGACACACGGAGTCACCGAGTCACCGTTTCAAGAAGGGTTCTAACACAGCAAAGTGTCTCTCTCTATCTGTCTTTGTCTCAATAACTTCCACTTTTCCTCCTTTCACTGCATTTCAATCTTTCTGCTCTATTCCCCTTGCTTCTCTAAATCACAATTCTATTACTATCTCTGTCCTCAATATTCTTACCCATTCACCATTTCATTCTCTTGCTCTCTTTATCTGTCCCTGTCTTTATTTCCTTCTTCTATATCTATATCTCCCTCCCTCTATATCTGCCTCCCTCTCCTCTATCGTTTTGTATTTCTTACAACCCTGCTCCTATTTGAAATGTAGCTGTTGCAATTTGTCTCCCACACATAGTCTCTTCCTCTCATCCACCCCCACATGAATATACCCAAAAAGGTTCAGCCACCTAGTGCACTATGTAGGGAATAGGGTGCCATTTGGTTTGTAGACTGTTTCTACTCTGTTTCAATCTGGATTTGTTCATCACTTGGGCATCTGTATTCTGAATGGAAATAATGGGCTGTCAAGGATTAGCTCTTTCACACCAACCAACCAGACATGACTCATTAGTGAAAGCATATTGTGTCCTGCTGCCTCACTGCTCTGGCTGCCAGAATCACAAGCAGGCATGTTAAAGTTCCTCTGTCACACAGTGCTCCCTCAGTATCCCTCACCCACCCACCACCTTTCCATTGTTCATATTCACTGTGTCGTGATATTCTGAAACATTTATTTTGCTCATTTATATTATGTGCCTGTTTTACATTTTAAGTATTTGTTTTACTGTGTAAGATTGTGGGCTTAGCCAACAGACTAGAAAATAAAATAAGCACACCTTCTGAAGAAAAACACTTGATAAAAAATTATTCATATGTATTTATATATACACCTACTATACCTCCTTTAAAAACAAATTTCAGGCTGCCTTACACACACGATTACTCTAACACACATTGGTAAAGAGTTATAGGCTACAGTTTATGGCGCTCCCCTCCCAGTCCAGAAGGCCTAGGTTGTCTCCCAAATGGCACCGTATTCCCTATACAGTCGTGCACTATTTTTGACCAGAGCCCTGGTCAAAAGTAGTGCACTTAAAGGGAATTGGGTGGTATTTGGGATGCACTCCTCTTCCATCCCTCTCCAATCTCTCCTGCTTGACCCCCCTCCCTCCCTGTGTCCCTCCCCCCAGCCCCCTCAGCCCCACCCCAGGAGATAGTCCTGCTAAGCCTCAGCTCCACCAGCATCAAGGTGAGTTGGAGAGCGCCCCCTGCAGCCAGCCGCCATGGGGACATCGTCCGCTACACACTGGCCTACAAGGCCGCAACTGGAGAGGACCTGGAGCGCCACGAGGTGTCGGACATCGGGGCAGACGTCTCTAGTTACATACTGGAGGGCCTGGAGAAGTGGTCAGAATACCAGGTGTGGGTCAGGGCTCACACGGACGTAGGCCCAGGCCCAGAGAGCCCGGAAGCCCGGATCAGGACCAAGGAGGATGGTATGTCGATGGTTAGGCCCAGGAAAGGGCCTCCTTTCCCGGAGAAGCACTTCTGGCACTAACCCAGCCTGATACTGGGTCTCTACTGCTACTAATACTGCTGCTGCTGCTTTCCCCTGACCTGTCTCTGCCTCTGTCCGGCATCTGTGCTCCTCTCTGCCATGGTCAGGCTGGGGACTTTCCTGGCGAAGCAATACTGGTACTAACCCAGCCCTGCTGTTGTAGTAGTACAACTACTGCCACTACTGTTACTACTACTGCTCTCAACTGGGCCTTCCCCAGCGGCCTATCTCTGCTTCTCTCTAGCCAGGCAAGGCCCTCTTTCTCTAGGCACACTACTGACACTAACCAAGCGCCGGGACTCTTCTACTACTACTACCGCTGCTCTACTCTTTCTAATGACCTGTCTGGTTTTCTTTGACCACTCTCTTCTTCCTGTCTTTGAGCATGCTGTCATTTCTCTAGCCTGGTAGCTGGCTGGGCGGTCTGTGTTGTCTGGTGATGAGCCTGAGTCTGAGTGAGGATCTGACAGGCTCCATCTCCTCACGCAGATAAAGCTTTAGTTTGAAGTGCTGTGGTGAGTGGATAAATGGGCTGTTGGAGGCTAGCCCACAAGGATGGTCAGCTTTGCATCACCCAGCGAGCACACTCTGTGTGTTTATTACTGACAGAGGGTACATCCGAAAATTGCAGCCTATTCCCTATGGGTCTCTGATCAAACATAGTGCACTATATAGGGAATTGGGTGCCATTTCGGGCGCACACAGAGCATACCGCCTCACATTACAGCAGCACAGTCCAGCATCTTTGTCCACTAAGTCTAAGATGCCATTACACAACATTCTTACAAGGGGCTCCATCGTACCCAGGAATGCAATAGGCTCTTTTCCTGAACCAATGGAGAAAGTATCAGCGGATTTGACAGTGCAGTGTTGAGGGTAATTCCTCTTCTCTTCACTGTGTTTCTTCTTTCTCCAGCTGTCCGTCCGTCAGCACAGTGTGGGGACTGGAGATATTCCTTCTTTTTTCCCTCCATCTGATAAAACAGGGTTTTTCTGCATCTTTCTCCAGCCGCCCGTCTGTCTGTGGTGACAACAAATGAAGACAGCATGTGCTCTTGACATCTTCCTGACTCCCTCTCTTCCCCCATTTCATCTTTCCTGCCTCTCGCTTTTCTCCTTGCCTATTAATTATGTTAGGCTTTCCACTGTGTGTGTGTGTGTGTGTGTGTGTGTGTGTGTGTGTGTGTGTGTGTGTGTGTGTGTGTGTGTGTGTGTGTGTGTGTGTGTGTGTGTGTGTGTGTGTGTGTGTGTGTGTGTGTGTGTGTGTGTGTGTGTGTGTGGTGGTGGTGGTGGTGGTGGGTGGGGGGGGGACGTGTGGTTGGTAGAGTGATGTGTGGGTGGTGGCTAGGGCAGAGAGAATTGTAATGGCTACTCATCTAGCAGCTGCTTTCCTTTCTCTTCGTTGTTCCCATGTTTTTGCATTCTGGTAGAGGCAGGTCTTTTACGTTCCTGTTTCGGGTCAGAGAGCTACAGGGACTGATGTAATGGCTATAGCAGGGTCTCTTTATCACATTATCGCCATCTCTCCCTCCCTCCCTCCCTCCCTCCCTCCCTCCCTCCCTCCCTCCCTCCCTCCCTCCCTCCCTCCCTCCCTCCCTCCCCTCCCTCCCTCCCTCCCTCCCTCCCTCCCTCCCTCCCTCCCTCCCTCCCTCCCTCCCTCCCTCCCTCTCTCTCTCTCTCGGATTTTATCCATATCTTCCCCTCTCTTTGTTTTTCTTTGTCTTCACAGTGGCAGCAGGGCTTTAAAAGAGTAGAAACAGCCAATAATGCCTTCACAAGAGACGAGCAGAAGCATCGTTTTAGTTAGGCAAACTGTTCCTCTCCCACTCACTCACATCCACTAACCTTCACTGTGTCACCTCTCTTTCCATCTTCATCTCTCTCTCCCTCTCTCTCCACATCTGACTCCATCAACCCCCTCCCCCTCCTTCCCTCCCTCTCTTAATCTCTCTCGCTCTCTCCCTCCCTCTATCTCCACCTCTCGCTCCATCTCCGCTCTCTCTCTCCCTCTCTCTCTCTCCCTCTCTTTCTCTCATGCCCCCTCTCTCTGTCTCTCTCCCTCTCTCTCTCTCATGCCCCCTCTCTCTGTCTCTCTCCCTCTCTCTCTCCCATGCCCCCCCCCTCTCTCTCTCTCTCTCTCTCTCTCTCTCTCTCTCTCTCTGTGTCTCTCTCTCCCTCTATTTCTCAAATGCCCCCTCTCTCTGTCTCTCTCTCTGCTACAGTTTTCCTCTGCACACCCACTGCATTCTAATCTCACACTCTTTTCATCTCTTTCCGTCTCTCTGCGTCCGTTTGACTTTGAGCTCTCGTCTCTCCCTGGATTGTTCCAGCATCTGTCCATTTCTCAGTGCAGTGGCATCCTCTGTTCTATCCCTCCCTGTCCAATCTCTCTTCTTTGTCTTTCTTTCATATCGCTCTCTCTCTCTCTCTCTCTCTCTCTCACACACACACACACACACACACACACACACACACACACACACACACACACACACCAATAATCCTCCCACCCCCACAGTACAGCAGAACCCACAGAGTTGCCTGCCTGGCACCCTGTCCAATCACAGTGAAGTCTAATTTGTTCTGTGACACTGTGGTTAGGGTGCACTGGGCCTTGATGGCTGGGCCTCTGTCTCTCAATTCATTTGTTTTAATAAAATGAAGCCAATCTCACAGCCTATAGTTATTGAGATCCAGCAGCAACGGTCTGGCTGTTCTTGATGGTTTGAGGATATATATCAAGCAGTGTGCTGGGATGTCTGTCATGTCAGATGGACCGGGACCTGCAGTAGTCTGCTTTACCTACAGTGACTTTAGAAAGTATTCACACCCCTTAATTTATCCTACATTTTGTTTTCTTACAAAGTGGAATTAAAATGTATTTACAGTAATTGTCATTTTTGTCACTGATCTACACAAAATACCCTGTAATGTCACTAATATACACTGCTCAAAAAAATAAAGGGAACACTTAAACAACACAATGTAACTCCAAGTCAATCACACTACTGTGAAATCAAACTGTCCACTTAGGAAGCAACACTGATTGACAATACATTTCACATGCTGTTGTGCAAATGGAATAGACAACAGGTGGAAATTATAGGCAATTAGCAAGACGCCCCCAATAAAGGAGTGGCTCTGCAGGTAGTGACCACAGACCACTTCTCAGTTCCTATGCTTCCTGGCTGATGTTTTGGTCACTTTTGAATGCTGGCGGTGCTTTCACTCTAGTGGTAGCGTGAGACGGAGTCTACAACCCACACACGTGGCTCAGGTAGTGCAGCTCATCCAGGATGGCACATCAATGCGAGCTGTGGCAAGAAGGTTCACTGTGTCTGTCAGAATAGTGCCTTTGTGCAAGGAGGAGCAGGAGGAGCACTGCCAGAGCCCTGCAAAATTACCTCCAGCAGGCCACAAATGTGCATGTGTCTGCTCAAAGGGTCAGAAACAGACACCATGAGGGTGGTATGAGGGCCCGATGTCCACAGGTGGGGGTTGTGCTTACAGCCCAACACCGTGCTCGCCAGAGGTAGCCTGACTGCCATTAGGTACCGAGATGAGATCCTCAGACCCCTTTAGTCCAGATCTGGGAGGAGATCCCTCAGGAGACCATCCGCAACCTCCTCAGGAGCATGCCCAGGCGTTGTAGGGAGGTCACACAGGCACGTGGAGGCCACACACACTACTGAGCCTCATTTTGACTTGTTTTAAGGACATTACATCAAAGTTGGATCAGCCTGTAGTGTGGTTTTCCACTTTAATTTTTCAAAATCCAGACCTCCATGGGTTGATAAATTTGATTTACATTGATCGTTTTTGTGTGATTTTGTTGTCAGCACATTCAACTATGTACAGAAAAAAGTATTTAATAAGAATATTTCATTCATTCAGATCTAGGATGTGTTATTTTAGTGTTCCCTTTATTTTTTGAGCAGTGTATATTGATTCTATAAGTATTCAACTCCATGAGTCAATACATGTTAGATACAATACATGTTACTTTTGGCAGCGATTACAGCTGTGAGTAATCTTGCTTTAAAGAGGCTTGCTTTAAGAAAGGGATTGAATACTTTTTGGGCGAACCAACCAAATTCGCATACTGTAGAAATGTCAGTTATAGATGTATCTTGTCATTAAAAGCAAGTCTAAGAAGCATTAGATCTGTTCTATGTGCTCTATTTCTATTCTTCCTGTTCTTATGTTTCATGTTTGTCTTTTACTTTTGGTTTTGTACACCTGCTTCAAACAGCTATGTTTTAGATTCTTCAAAGTAGCCACCCTTTGCCTAGATGACAGCTTTGTACATTCTTGGCATTCTCTGAACCAGCTTCATGGGGTAGTCACCTGGAATGCATTTTAATTAACAGGTGTGCCTTGTTAAAAGTTCGTTTGTGTGAATTATTTCCTTCTTAATGCATTTGAGCCAATCAGTTGTGTTGTGACAAGGCAGGGGTGGTATACAGAAGATAGTCCTATTTGGTAAAAGACCAAGTCCATATTATGGCAAGAACAGCTCAAATAAGCAAAGGGAAATGACAATCCATCATTAGTTTAAGACATGAAGGTCAGTCAATAAGGAAAATGTCAAGAACTTCAAAAGTTTCTTCAAGTGCAGACTCAAAAAACATCAAGCTCTATGATGAAACTGGCTCTTATGAGGACCGCCACAAGACAGGAAGAACCAGGGTTACCGCTGTTGCAGAAGATAAGTTCATTTGAGTTACCATCCTCAGGAATTGCAGCCCAAATAAATGCTTCAGAGATTTCAAGTAACAGACACACCTCAATATCAGTTGTTCGAAGGAGACTGCGTGAATCAGGCCTTCATGGTCGAATTGTTGCAAAGACACCAGTACTAAAGGACACCAATAAGAAGAGAATTGCTTGGGTCTAGAAACACGAGCAATGGACATTGGACCAGTGGAAATCTGTTCTTTGGTCTGATGAGTCTAAATTTGAGATTATGGGTTCAAACAGCCATTTCTTTGTGAGAAGCAGAGTAGGTTAAGGGATGATCTCCACCTGTGTGGTGCCCACTGTGAAGCATGGAGGAGGTGGTGTGGGGGTGCTATGCTGGTGACACTGTGATTTATTTAGAATTCAAGGTACACTTCACCAGCATGACTACCACAGCATTCTGAAGCGATACGCCATCCCATCTGATTTGCATTTAGTGGGACTATCATCTTTTTTTCAATGGGACAATGACCCAACACACCTCCAGGCTGTGTAAGGGCTATTTGACCAAGAAGGAGAGTGATGGAGTTCTGCATCAGATGTCTTGGCCTCAAGAATCACCCGACTTCAACACAATTGAGATAGTTTGGGATGAGTCGGACCGCAGAGTGAAGGAAAACAAGTGCTCAGCATATGTGGGAACTCCTTCAAGACTGTTGGAAAAGCATTCCAGGTGAAGCTGGAACACATCAAAATTTGGAAGAAGTCAAGGGTTCTGAAAACTTACTGACAGCATGGCCACCGTCAGATCCTTCTCTCTTCTCCTCTCTATCTCCTCTGCTACAGTGGGATGAGTGACCCCCTAACTGACTTTGCCTATACATTCCCAATCTGTCCCAGATCTTTATTGAATTACGTGCTGAAACACTTTCCCGCTGCCCTGAGCTGACAAGCACATGATGTGTGCTTGATTGCATTCATGCTTTGGGATTCTGGGGAAAAGTGCATTAGCAACTTCATTCATGTGGACCTGAGTAGAGGGGACATTCTAGAAACAAGAGAACATGGCATGAACCTACTCTGTCTCTGCACCTCGGTTTCCATGGAGACTCCATGGGAGTGAGTGGGAGCTCTCTGTCTCTCTGATGAGTAGCAGACAGCCAGGGAAGGATTGAGAAAGAAAGAGAGCTGGGTAGCAGAGAGAGGGAGCAATAGATGGAGAGAGATGGAGACAAACTATCACAGCTGCCCTCAGTTTCAGTCCAACATCCCTGTGCAGCCCCAACACTGAGAGATGACAGTATGTTGTTTGAAAACAATAGGGTTTATTGTTACTCCCTAAAAAGAATGATGGGTAAAAAATAACCCAAGCACTGGGTAAATATTTGACAGAACACATGAGTTAATTTAACCATGAATTGGGTTTTATTCATTTTCATGTTTGATCGACCCAGCTGGGTCTTTTTTTAATGTAAGTCTTAGGTTATTTTCAGGAGGTGTGGCTAATTGGGGATGTGGCTTTCAGATAGTTATTTTTGGCCATCCATCTTTATCAATTATGTTCGTACAGTGCAAATGAAACATTTTCTTTAACATTCTTGCACTGTTATGGCAACTCCTCGACCTCCGACCGCAAGGAGCTACAGAGGGTAATGCGAACGGCCCAGTACATCACCGGGGCCAAGCTTCCTGCCATCCAGGACCTCTATACCAGGTGGTGTCAGAGGAAGGCTCTAAAAATTGTCAAAGACTCCATCCACTCTAATCATAGACTGTTCTCTCTGCTATCGCACGGCAAGTGGTACCGGAGCGCCAAGTCTAGATCGAAGAAGCTTCTAAACAGCTTCTAACCCCAAGCCATAAGACTCCTGAACATCTAATCAAATGGCTACCCAGACTATTTGCATTCCCCCCCCCATCCCCCTTCTACGCTGCTGCTACTCTCTGTTATTATCTATGCATAGCCACTTTAATAAGTCTACCTACATGAACATATTACCTCAATTACCTCGACACTGGTGCCCCTGCACATTGACTCTGTACTGGTACCCCCTGTATATAGCCCCGCTATTGGTATTTACTGCTGCTCTTTAATTAATTATTTGTTATTCTAATCTCATACTTTTTTTTAGGTATTTTCTTAAAACTGCATTGTTGGTTAATTAAGGGCTTGTAAGTAAGCATTGCACTGTAAGGCCTACCTACAATTGTTGTATTCAGCGCGTGTGACATATAACATTTGATTTGATTTTGATTTGATAAGTGACCCAATGCCTACAACCCCAGCGGTTGGGTCATCCAAATAACCCGGCAATTTTGTCAGTGTACGCACCCTTTGGACAAGTCTGAAGACAGGATGAACAATTTACACCCAGCAGTACTCTGGATTGAAATCCTTGAAGACCGAACTTCAAAGACTTCAACAGCGTCATGAGCGTGTCTGTGTATACGTGCTGGGGTTCTCTACATCAATTCCTCTTCCATTTTACACAGGCATGACATGTGTTCTCAAAATGGGACCTGTTGCCTACACGGCGCACTACTTTTGACAAGTAGTGCACTGCACAGGGAATAGGGTGCAATTTGGGATGTAGACTTGGGCTTTGTATTTATCTGTTAATACAAGAGCCATATTGACTTTTGTTCTTCTGAAGGTCGACCGAGGCGGCAGGATTCTGCAGGATTCTGGAAGCTTGCAGATGTATTATGAGGTTAAATGGTTCCAATTAGCAGAGGTGCTGTGCATAGTGCTGACTGGCAGATACTGAGCTTTTCCTTTCCGTTAAGATATGTAGTGTTGCGTTGGTGTAGAGTACTACACTAACAGTCTGCTTATATCTATGTATTAATCTCTTAATACAGGCCTTTTCCTTTACCGCTTCCTGTCCTTTCCTCCTCACTCTCCGCTGCTTCCTATTGACTATCATTATCAAACCAATCTACCTCCGCTCATTTCTATTGACGTCATAGTTGTATTAATTTAAAACCTCCCCGGGTAGCTGATCATGCATCCAGCTCATAATTAGCCTGTTTAAATAGCAGCTCTGCTCTTCCTCTGCCATGAAACAGTAAGTCTGGCCACTCAACCCAGCCGCTGTTGTCCCCCCCCCCCCCCCCCAAGAAACCACGAGACGCTTTGATTTATCTAACCTTCAAAGGGAACTATGCTACCTTCATATTACCTTTAAACCTCCACAGACCTTTCAATGTTTCTCAACAGGTCTGTTTCTTTGATGAAGCTTTGATGCCATTCCGATAGAGATCTAGCTAGCTACAGAGCACAGTGTTTGAAACAGGCTTGCTTGGTCATCTTCAATTATTCTCTGGGTACATCTGAAATACGGTGCCATTTTGGACACAGGTTTAAGCCTAGCTGTAACCCTCAGTCAGAGTTGAAGCTGAACTTGTTACCTGCAGTACGCTCAATTGTTATGTAACCTCTGTTACCTGTTATCCTTTTCCCCCAGTGCCCGGAGCCCCTCCCAGGAAGGTGGAGGCTGATGCCCTGAACTCTACAGCCCTGAGGGTGATGTGGAAGCCCCCCCTCCAGGTGAAACAACATGGGCAGATCAGGGGGTACCAGGTGGTCTTCTCACGACTGGAGAATGGAGCGCCACGAGGCCAGCCCAACATCATGGACGTCTCCCTACCCGAGGCACAGGTACTGTCCCACTGCCAGTGCCACAGTGTCCCAGTCAGACCTGGGTTTCGAATGGTATTTGAAATATTTCTACAACTTTAACTGCAAAACAATGAATACGTAAGATGTGCTGAGCTTGCCCGGCCATTTGGCAATCCTGGAAGGCTCAAGCAAACGCTCAAAGAACCCATCCAGGTCTCTCAAACTCTCAAAGAGCCCTCCCATTCAACTCACACAGTTCTTAGTCACTCATAATGGAGAACTGGGGGAGATTTTGTTCAGTAAGGAATGATCGTTACTCTCTGTCAGTGGCAGAGAATGGTGGTCAGGTAATCACTATGATTAGTTCATTAGTCAGTCCTCTTAACGTGATTGAAAAGGACCTGTGTATTTCCTATGTATTTGCATTTAAAAAACACAGTGAACAAATCCCCCTTTTCCATTTCCTCTTCAGTGGAATAAGGCAGGGATGGGAAATACCAAGATAACTCTGTTCAGTCTCTAGCTATGCTGATGGTGAAAATGCATTGGGTGATATTCTATGTAGATATGAATGCGGGTTGGTCTGCCTTTTATGTAGATGAGAATGTCAACTCACTGCCTTGTTATTCTAGGAACATTATTGTATTTCATATTGTTGCTGGGTTTAGCATTACTCGAAAATGAGGAATATGAAAAAGCATAGATTTAATCCTGATTAGGGTTGCACACCTCTCTCTCTCTCTCTCTCTCTCTCTCTCTCTCTCTCTCTCTCTCTCTCTCTCTCTCTCTCTCTCTCTCTCTCTCTCTCTCTCTCTCTCTCTCTCTCTCTCTCTCTCTCTCTCTCTCTCTCTCTCTCTCTCTCTCTCTCTCTCTCTCTCTCTCTCTCTCTCTCTCTCTCTCTCTCTCTCTCTCTCTCTCTCTCTCTCTCTCTCTCTCTCTCTCTCTCTCTCTCTCTCTCTCTCTCTCTCTCTCTCTCTCTCTCTCGTTGTATTAGGAATGCTTATAAGAGGATCTCTAGTCATATTAGGAGCTTGTGAGAGCATGCCTTCCTACTCTCTGAAGCACACAGTGTCAAGCACACAGTGTCAAGCCCTCCTCCAGTTCCCAGCTTATCAGTGCTAGCACCCTTTGCCATTCTCCTCAGATATCTGCAGACAAGCCTAGCTGACATGGTAGGTATAGAGGTGTGATGAGATGTACAATGAGACAATTCACAATTCACTGCCATGTCTGATTCTGATGCTGAGTCACAGCGGTTCGTTCAGGCAGAGCTATTATCCACATCACTGATATTTGTATTGACGTGCTGTGAATGTATTTTGTCTCTGAACCTTACACCTTAGCATGTATTTTTCCATAAAGCTGTAAAGCTGTGCCAAAATGTTACCCAATTCCCTACACAGTGTGCACTTACGTTTGACCAGAGCCCTTTGACCCTCACACATGTCTTAATTACAATTGATCAACTCTCGCATCCCTAGCATGTTGACCTGACGATTCCTTTTACTTCACAGTTAAACAAAACGGGAGCTATAGGGACCAACCATTTCCCGTGACCTTGCTATCAGACAGCCACCCAAAGACGACTTCTTAAATCCCTGTTCCTTGATGGCTGCTGCATCTCGTCTTTGCCACACACACACACACACACACACACACACACACACACACACACACTGCACCACTTCTTGGCCAAGCTGAAAGGTCAAGTAGACATACGGTGTGAGGGCCTATCGTTCATGTCATTTCACGTTGTGTTTTTTTTTCTCTCTCCCAGAGATAAGATTCACCTCTGATTCCCTTCATGAGGGACATTCCTGTCTTATCTGGGCAAGGAGCAGCTATTCTGCATCCCCGAACCACATTTGTGACACCCAGATGCAGGCAATTACACACACACACACATACACATGTAAAAAAAACACACACACACACATACACATATAAAAAAAACACACACACACGCATGCACACACACACACACACTCATGAGCACTTACAGATGCATGCACTCACACAAGCATGTCCGCAAGCACACACGGATGTGCATACCCACACAAACACACACATACGCACACATATATCTCACCCTGTGAGTGAATGTGCTTTTTTATATTTAACCTTTATTTAACTAGGCAAGCCAGTAAAGAACTCATTCTTATTTACAATGACGGCCTAACCCGTCCAAGCCCCGCCCTAAGCCGGACGACTCTTAGGGCGGCCAATTGTGTGCCGCCCTATGGGACTCCCAATCACGGCCGGTCGCCCTAAAAGGGCTTAAAGGCTCATATTTTTATATCTTTTTTTGTCCCCAACACACTCTACAAAGAAAGTCCTGCAGGCTCTAGTTTTATCTTATCTTGGTTATTGTCCAGTCATATGGCCAAGTGCTGCAAAGAAGGACTTAGTTAAGCTTCAGCTGGCCAAGAACTGAGTGGCAGGTTTTGCACTTCATTGTATTCAGAAGGTTAATATCATTACAATGCATGCCAGTCTCTCGAGGGCTAAGAGATAAGGAAAGACTTACTGCTGCCACTTACTGTGGCAGTAAGACTTACTGTGCTCCCTCTCCGGCCTCTAGGTCAACAGGCTGCTCGTTGTGGCGCACACCTGTCACCATCGTTACGTGCATCAGCGCATTATGACACTCACCTGGACTCCATCACCTCCTTGATTACCTGCCCTATTTATGTCACTCCCTTTGGTTCTTTCCCCAGGCGTCCTTGTTTCTGTCTCTCGTCTGGGTGCTGTTAGTGTTTCTTGTTTTGTATTATGTTCCGTTTATTTGATTTAAACACTCACTCTCTGAACTTGCTTCCCGACTCTCAGCGCACTCGTTACAACTGCATCATTTCTTGTTTTTACAAGAAACATTCATGTGAAGGAAATTCCTAATTATTTGCATTGTCAACTTACACACAGCACTACACGCACCCTTACCCCACCAGACATGCCACCAGGGGTCTTTTCACAGTCCCCAGGTCCAGAACAAATGTAAGAAAGCGTACAATACTATACAGACCCGCGTTTGCATGGAACTCCTTTCCATCTCATATCGTGCAAGTGAACAGCAAACCTGGTTTCAAAAAACAAATAAAGCAAAACCTTCACATCACAACGCCTCGCCCACATGGGACCTATTTGTTGTGTCTGTATGTCATGTGTAACCGATAGATGCACACGCACAACACGCGGAATGTTTTAAATGTGCGTACAGTATCAGTCAAAGGTTTGGATACACCTACTCATTCCAGACTTTTTTTGTTACTATGAAGACATCAAAACTATGAAATAACACATGGAATTATGTAGTAAATCAAAATATAAAAAAATATATATTTGCCTTGATGACAGCTTTGCACACTTGGTATATACGTATAAGTCACTGAATCGACATATCTCTACACGTACAGTGTGGAGCAATACACACACACACACAGACACACACATACTCAAACATTCACGGTACAGACACACACACATTTTTTTCCTACTACCTTCATTCACAGAGTTTTGTCTGTTTTATCTGCAATGTATCTTATTAATTGTATCTTGCCAAGCCAGTGAAGCGTTTTCATTTTTAGAATACTGCAGTAGTTTCCTTAGTCCTCTTCATTGGAATCTGTTCTGCCATGCATGTGCCCTTATTTGGCTGAATCTTTCCACGGTGTGTTGTTTGGATCTCTGTCATATAAAACACACACACACACACACACACACACACACTCTGTGTTGTTGGATCTCTCTCGGTCTGTCGTATACACATCACACGATTTTATGTGATGGATTGATTCCGTCCCTGGTGCGGTGCTGAATCACTTTAAGTGGGCTGTTTTGCCAGGCTCAGATCTTTATGCCAGTGGAGAGCTCCTCATACCATGGCGGATGGCTGTGCTGTGTCCATATTTATGGTGCCTGCGTCCTTGTCAGCTCCATGAAAAACAGGCTCTCTGGCCACTGCTACTGATGAAGTCTGGGGACTAGATCTGTTCGACAGAGGCCATAACCATTCCCCTCGGTTGCTTATACAGTGTTACACACCCAAGGACAGAGAGAAGCTCATTGCAGAGAAACATATTAGCAAGACTAGAAGCTGTGATCACTATAGACCTACCAACCAAGGGCATAGAGAGAGAGAGAGAGAGAGAGAGAGAGAGAGAGAGAGAGAGAGAGAGAGAACAGCATTTTAGTGATAGAGAAACTAACACATTAGCTAGACTATAAGCTGTCATCACTCTACACTCTCACTGTCTTGAACCTACTAAAAGGGTTCTTTGGCTGTCCCTATAGGATAACCCTTTGAAGAAACCTTTTTGGTTCGGAAACCGAAAAGGGTTCTACCTGGAACCAAAAAGGGTTCTCCCTGGAACCAAAAAGGGTTCTCCCATGGGGACAGCCGAAGAACCCTTTTGGAGTGTAGGCCTAGTAGTGTGTTGTTTATCAGTTGAAGGAAGCTTTTAAAATCCCTTCACCATTTTACTGTGGCTGTGGATGGTCTCTATAGAACAGCAATCAAGCTTGGACTACTGCTCTCTTCGTCACGCTTATGACAAAACCCTTAATGACAGAGTAAATTCCACCATATCAAATTATTGGCCGTGGGGGTTAGAGACACTGAGGAACATAAAGGCTTAATTGCCTGCCAACTCCCTGCCCTGTGCTTTACGACGCTTATACCGTTTTTGTTTATACCTGACTCTCTCCTGTGTCTTTCTCTCTTTCTCTCTCCTTCTCTCTCCTCTCTCCTCTCTCTCTCGCTCTCGCTCTCTTGCTCTCTCTCTCTCTCTCTCTGCTCGTGAACAAACAGAGTGTTGTTTTTCTACACGCTGGTTGTTTTGAGGTTTGAAATCACGCCTATTTTTGGACACCTGGAGCGGAGGGCTTGATGGCTGTGAAGCGGAAGGCTTGTCTGATCAGATAAAACGGTCCTAATCTATCAAACGCTAATCTGTGTCTCCTGGAGCTTGGAAAAAAATGGATGCTTCAGCAGAGACTGGTCACTGGAAGAGGCAGGGGGAGAAGGAGATGGAGAGAGAAAGAGAGAGAGAGAGAGAGAGAGAGAGAGAGAGAGAGAGAGAGAGAGAGAGATAATCGAAGAGAGAGCGGAGGAAAAAGAGAGAGAGAAAGATGGGAGAGAAAAAGAGAGGGAGGGAGAGTGTCGTTGTGTGTGGGTGGTAAGGGGTGATTACCTATAAACAAGGGCAGCATTGGTGCTTGAAGCCCACACTCTGGCATATATTTACTGCACAGAGAAAAGAGGAGAGAAAAGAGGAGAGAAGAGCCCTTCTCTCTTTCTGGTTGCCTTCACAGTGCGTGGTGTAACTTCACAAATGGCAGTACACACATTCTCTTTGACAAATAGCTACCACTTGAAGGTCCCAGTTGTGTACGTTGTTAGCTGTTTGTGTCTTCTACACAGGTGTAGCCAGCAGATACTTCCCAAACACTTCAGTCGAAAGCTATAATGCTGCTTATTAACAGTTGTACAGTTGCTTCTAACAACGAGATAGTCTTCTCTCCTACCATGTAACATATACCCCTGAGGTATTTCCTTAGTCATGTTCAAGGAGAGCTGCCAGGCATGCTTCAATATGTTTCAGGCAGGCATCTGTGTGTGAAACTAACCGCAGCAGTACATATACCGCCTACTGCCGTGCATGACCACAGAGATGTTTGAAAGCTCACCGAACGACCAATCGCCAACAAAACTAAATGTTCCGAAAAGGATTGTAGTCGCTACGCTTTCTAAAGGACAGGCAATGGGACACACTTCATTAAAAGAGAGATGGACAGATGGAGAGGGAGCGAGAGAGTGAGTGAGAGAGAGAGGGAGCGAGAGAGAGAGAGGGAGAGCGAAAGAGTGCGAGAGAGTGCGAGAGCTGTCACAGTCAAGTGCCAGGAAGAAAGTAATTTGATCACAGGAAATGATGAGATACATTGCACACAGGAAAATTGTATTATCAACTATAGATATAGCAATTTTATAATGAGACGATGTTGTGTCAGTGTGGGTGCTGCACTAACTGTGTTATAAGTGTCTGCTACTTAAAAGGATGTTTTCAGCTGAGGTCTTTAGTTCTAAGTTGGAAAAAGCGCTAAACAGTCTACAGTCTACTGTTGTTTCTATTATAAAATAGAAAGGATTTGTTATCCTATAGCTGTTATCTCATATATTTATTTTTATTCGGTGTCAGAGGAATGATGAAATAAAGAAAAGTACAACACATTCTGGTAGACCTTTGCACCCTAATGCTTGTCTCTTTGTTGCTGTGCGGAAGGTTTCTCTCTGTTCCTGCGTTCTGTGAATTATTGGCTCCTTTAGCAACATCTGCCCAGATAATTCATCCTGACAGAGAATCTCTGAGGCTTTTTCTTTTAAAGATGCAGGTCCATTATGATATTCTGAGAGAGCAACTTGGCATTCTGAGAGAGACCTTTGCACCCTAATGCTTTTCTCTGGGTTGCTATTCTGAATGTTTCCCTCTGTTGCTGCGGTCTGTGAATTATTGGCTCCTTTAGCAACATCTGCCCAGATAATTCATCCTGACAGAGAATCTCTGAGGCTTTTTCTTTCAAAGTCACAGGTCCATTATTATATTCTGAGAGAGCAACTTGGCAATTAGAAATGCCAGATGGGCTAATTTTCCTAAATTGATCACTAATAATCAGAATAATTTGTGAGTGCTCTTATCTGTAACTAACTTCTTCTTCGCCTGATGAGGAGTAGGAAGGATCCGACCAAAATGCAGCATTGAAAGTGTCCATGATAATTTATTATATCAGAACACGAAAAAATATAAAACAACAAAGTGAAGGAAAGAAATGAAAATCGAAACAGTTCGGTATGGTGAAAACACCGGCACAGAAAACAACTACCCGCAAAAACACCAGGTGGGAACAGGCTACCTAAGTATGGTTCTCAATCAGAGACAACGATTGACAGCTGCCTCTGATTGGGAACCATACCAGGCCAAACACATAGAACTATAACACACAGAACAAACATAGAATGCCCACCCAACTCACGCCCTGACCATACTAAAACAGCGACATAAAAAAGGTCAGGACGTGACACTTATCGACCATTGATGTCCTGATAAATCCTACCTCAGCTAACCTATGTGAACTTTCCTCCACATCTAAATGTGAGGCATTTGCAGCATAATTTCAGAGATAAGATAACAAACATTAGGCTGCGTATCAGTCAAGCGAAACCCGATGAGAAGTTTGATGATTTGTGCCCCAGTCTGTCTACCAGACAAAAGGCACCATGGATTTATTTTCGCTGGTTGACACAGATGTGCTCAGGAAAGGGATATCACAACTTAAGCCTTTCTACCTGCCTACTCGATCCTATCCCCTCCACCTTCTGCAAAACAGTATTTAATTGCACATCAGAAGAAGTACAAGCTGTTGGTAATCATTCCACTTTCCCCACTGCACTAAAAACTGCCATTGTGAAACCCTCTCTGAAGAAAAGTAATCTAGATTCTTCAGCTCTTTGCCATTTTTGGCCAATCTCCAACCTCCCATTCTTAAGAGATATTGGTTTTCAAACAGCTAAAAAAAACTGTGCCAACTGTATTATTGAAAAATTCCAATCTGGTTTTTGGGTCCAGTACCGTTCAGTTTATTGTTCAGTAGCATTACTATCTAGAACTAAAGCGCAGGCAGACCAGTGGCTCCTTATAGGTTTACAGTACTTATAGCCACTCCAAGAGGAACAAGGTACTGTATGCCACTTAGTTTATGCGATCCTTGCGGGAATTGAACCCATGACCTTGGAGTTAGAGGACCTCTGCTAACAGCAAATTGAAAGGTCTAGTTTCCTATTCATGGAACTGTGCAGCAGGGAAGAGTAGAGTATCGCTGTAGTGTTGTCCAGAGTCCTGCAGTCCAGTAGCATTGACCTTTCTGGTGTGTGGCTCAAGCAGTGGAATACCTTTTGACCTGCACTGTGTGACACATACTGCATGAACAGTGCCCGGGCAGAGGATACATCCCAAATAGCACCCTTTTCCTTATATAGTTTACAACGTTTGACCAGAGCCCTATTATGCCCTAGTCAAAAGTAGTGCGCTATATAAAGGATAGGGTGCCATTTAGAACACCTCCTCTGTCAGACATCCACTCACAAACACATGGTCTATTAGTGTTGGAGCGCTCTGTGGTAGTCTGTTTACCGGTCAGGGCCTCCAGTTCCACTCACTAACTAATTTCACACAGGGTCAAACAGGCTAAAGTGACTTTGACGTGTTCAGTTTGGCCCTCAGGGACCACTGTCACACAGCCGTGACCTCACACACAGAAGGCTGCTGTGACTGACAGCTACTCCAAGGCTGCAGGGTCATATAGAGTTCAGTCCCACCTACACTCTTCACCTCCCCACCTCCTCCTTTAAAAACTATAGTCAATACTCACAAAATGTTCTATCAAAGAGCTTTCCACTCAATTCCACTCAACTTAAGCGAAATGCACTCTCTTTTCTCCTGGTTCACTGTGTAAGGACAATGTGTCAATCTTTTACCTGACCCTTTCCCTTCCCTCATCTTTGGGTTATTGACTTTGTTGTCAAGTGTTTTTATGGGTTCTGAAGATAAACATTTGTGTTGTGTGACGGAATAGCCTCCGGCTAAGTCTTTTCTGTTTCGGGAGTACTCTCAACTCCAAAGTTTTTCACATCACATACAGTATAAGGCCACAGAATGCCTGTAGCTCTATCTGAGGATGTTGCCAAAGATGTTTTTAAAATGTCACTTCAGCTTCTGGAATAAGCCTATCCCATTCAATAACTGTTCTTCCAAGCAACTGAGACTGCTATGAAGGAAATAGTGTATGATCAAAAGTTATAAATGGGAGATATTACGATTCCTGGTAGATATGAACACACACAATTCCAGACAGAATCCTTCCTAGTGAAGGAACACAGCAGTTACTTTAGGAAACAGAGAGACAGTTCCTCAGACTATTTTTTATTCTGCCTAGTGTTTGCTGTGCTATGATGATGCATCTTTCCGTGATTTAGTGCACAACGTGCACTTCCAATAGGGGACCCGGCTATATAGCTGATTCTCAGCTCGCTGTCCCCAGCCCTGCAGGCCCAGCAGTACACCCGCCCTGCAGCTCTTGTTTATGATAAGGTCATTTTTCTAAGCAGCTAGAAAAAAGAAGCGTGCCGCCGTGCCCCTTTATCTTTTATTTTCCTTTAGTCAGCAAGGTCGTGGAGTGGAATACAAATCCCATGTGTCTCTGAATCAATTCTGCTGTGGCACCTGCTACGTGTCGTGGGTTTCAGTTGGAGCGGGTGAGAGAGCGAGTCAGAGAGAGAGGCAGAGTGAGAGAGAGAGAGAGACAGACTAAGTTTAATCTCTATCAACCATTACTGCCTTTACTTAAAGGATGAATAGCCTCTACTGGCTAGGTCTGGCTTGGGAAGTATGGGGATTAGGGATGGACAGGGCAAGCTTATTGGGGGGCTGGGAGGGGGCTGGAGTCTGAATGTAGAGTTTAAGGGGCTCTGTCCAGCTTTATTTGAAAGGGAAGTGTGAATGAAGGGAATAGGTGGTGCAGGTACCTCACAGCGAAGGAGAACAATTTAATCCCCAGACTGGCTGCTGAATAAGCAAAAGGGCTCTAACCTCTGAAGGTGAAATGTAATCTCAACTCAATGACAGACACATTACAGCAGCACAGGAGAGGATCTTGAGCTCTCTACTTCTCTCTCTCTCTCTCTCTCTCTCTCTCTCTCTCTCTCTCTGTGAGACTCTTTCACTCATGCACGCGCGCACACACATGACTGGGAAAGGGGGATACCTAGTCAGTTGTCCAACTGAATGTATTCCACTGAAATGTGTCTTCCGCATTTAAAGCCACCCCTCTTGAAGCTGCATGGTCTTCTGGAATGTATGAGGCAGGAAGCTGAGAGGTTGAGTATATGTTGTGTTGTGCGGTGGAGTATTGAATATGAAAGGAATAAACAGGAAGAAGAAGCACAGATCAGACAAAGAACGCAACAAATCTCCTCCTCTAACTCGCTCTATTGTCTTTGTAATCTCCCTCCCTCTAGTTCCCATACCATCTCTGCCAGTATTTTCGAGATCTGAAGTGTAATATCATGGGAGTTGCATCCTTAGAAGCCTCTCTCTCTCTCTCTCTCTCTCTCTCTCTCTCTCTCTCTCTCTCTCTCTCTCTCTCTCTCTCTCTCTCTCTCTCTCTCTCTCTCTCTCTCTCTCTCTCTCTCTCTCTCTCTCTCTCTCTCTCTCTCTCTCTCTAGTCATCTAGTCAGCCATTTGAAGACCCAGTTAGACTCTAATAATGAATGCATTCTATTTCCATACCCTATTTCAGAATTAGCAGCGTGCTCAGCTCAGAGGCAGTGTTTTATTTTTATTGCCAATCTTCCTTTTTGTTTTATTTCTTATCGTATCATCCTGGCTTTGATGTCAACCTTCTTTACTATTGGCCACCTGAAATATAAAAAAGGCTTCAATTATACCAATGGAAAAACAAGGCAGTTGATTTGTGTCAGGACATGGTGCAGTGCTCACTAGGTGGCGCCGTGGAGAGCAACCACCCTCCTTCCACCCATCTACCTGTATTCATTACTGCATGTTAACCCTTTCCCTCCCCCATCAAGCTTCTTCTCCCTCTCTACCAGTCACGAATTACCTAAACAGACACATTGAGCATGCCACTATTGTAGTGCCTGTAGTATAGCCTATGGCCCTTTTCTTAACTACGGATTTTTAAAAAAAAAATCACTTTTTGTTTTGTTCTGTCTGTGCTGTTCTGTGTTTGACCTCTCTCCATCCATTCTGTCTGCTCCCTATCATTAGTGGAACGTTGAGGATTCGACGGACTATGTGAGTAGGACAAATGTGTAGTGTGTGCTGGGTGCGGTGCTGTCAGTGAGGGCCGTTGGGAGTGCTGTCTGTTCTCCATCTCCATCCCAATTCCTCTCTCTCCATCTCACTGTCTATCTGGGGACTAACACGCTCTCCTTCCCTTTCCCTCAAGCAGTTAGACTAGGAGCAGTTAGCTGTAGAATTGAAAGAGATAGACAGGGAAGTATCTCTTGCCAGACTCAAGACATACCGTCTGTGGTAGAGGTAAGTCTTGTGAAACAGCATGAAATTGACCATTTCCACCCTGTTATGTCCTTTATATAACTGTATGAAGTTGCTCTTCTTCCTAAAAATGCCATGTAATACTGTGATATTAGAGGCATAACCTACACATGACCTTAACGGAGTATATTTACAATGCCATAGCCTAGTTCAATTCCCTCCGCTTCATTCTCCATACCTCTTTTTTCCCTAGGCCATTTTCACCCCTTATTTCCACTCTCTATTTTCACTATCTATCTCTCTGCATCCTCTTTCTATCTAGACCTTCATATACACATAGATAGTCATGCTTCTCCACCTTTACTCTCCGTTCTTCACTCCGTCAGCAACCTTCTCACAGCAGGTCCCTGTCCAGAGTTCAGCTGAACTTTTTATCTCCTGTTGTGAAGTTCTCATGTAGACCCCCCCCTCTCCTTTCCTCCCAATCAGCTTGGACTCCTTACTTACCAAGTGTGTTGTGTGAGATTGGCTGGTGGTGCTGGGAGTGTGTCGGTGTAGGGCTCGGAGTGGGCAAGTGTCGAGGGTGTAGGTAGGGGCGTGTGTGGGGAGTGTTGGGGGAATGTGTGAGGATTCTGGTTGGGCATACAGGCTTGTGTGTGGGGGGAGGTGTGTGTGCGTGTGTGAATACACACAGGTGTGTGTGCCTTGGCAGCACTCTCTCCATGGCTCAGTAGTGTCGTTGTGTTTCGTGAGAACCAGCAGCACCTCTCGTCTCTGAGGCATTACTGCTGTAAATCTTCTTTTGTTTTGGTTCCCAAGAAAAAAAGGTGTTTTATTTGTGTGTAATTTTCTGTCCAGACCAAGTAATGTGTCTCCCACTACTTTCCCCAGTCAG
Source organism: Oncorhynchus masou masou (assembly GCF_036934945.1). Classification (NCBI taxonomy): domain Eukaryota; kingdom Metazoa; phylum Chordata; class Actinopteri; order Salmoniformes; family Salmonidae; genus Oncorhynchus; species Oncorhynchus masou. The sequence continues at coordinate 40,562,019 of NC_088226.1, read as the reverse complement.
ATTAATACCTGTCTAGCTCTCTGTCTACCTGCAAGGTAAGGTATGGTTGTGCAAACAGGTATGCACACGCATGCACACACACACACACACACACACACACACACACACACACACACACACACACACACACACACACACACACACATATACATACAAACAGACCTGCGTGTTGTGTTATAACAGTCCTGAACCTTGCTGTGCTCTGTCAAACAGAAACACAACTTTAGCTAACAGAGGCTCCTGAGTCCAGAGCTCTCTGCTGCCACACTTGAATCACCTCAACCAGATTTTGCTTTTAGGAAGAAGTGGATTTACAGTTGTGGTGGCCACTGGGACTGTGAGGGCTGCTGAACTTATGTTGTGTTGTTGAATACACTATGTCTCCCGCAAATTGACTGTCCTCTGAACTCCTTTTCCTGTATGTTTATATGCTGTAATGGAAGTTGCACATGGCTCAGTGATGCACACTGTTATGGCGTGTTTGTTTGTTTGTTTTTCTTATGTTATGTATTGTTGTTGTCGGCAAATTGAGAGAGAGTGTGTGTGTGTTTGTGTGTGTGCGTGCGCGCATGCACACTCCGGAATATGTGCGTGCTCCTGTGCGTGCGTATCTCACTTCATATTCTGATACCGTCCTAGTAGAGACAGAGGTCCCTGACTCACCTTACAGTGTCAATGGGAAATCCAGCTCAAACAGCACAGAAACTCCCCCTGGGACTGGAAATGTCTGCTCCGGAGCTTTTTACATTGTCTGCGAGGGGAAAGAAAAAGGTATCAGACTGACTGGAGCATCTGTTCCTAATGCCGAACAGGTAGTGACAACTCCAGATTGTCAGTTCAGAGTCTGCAGACTAAGCACAGCGTTTTTTAGGAGCAGGAGCTCGGGCTTCCTGCCTTCTCTAGGCCTCTCTTCTGTGGCTACTTATGGAGCCATAACCACAGCTCCAGATGAACGTATCTTCGGTTTCCCAGAACCCATCACACTTATATGGGAGATGTGTGTCAATAATGGGCCGCTAATGGAACATTGATGCATCACTCATTACGTCATTGTAGCTTCAGAATTGAAGATACTGTATTAGGCTGTGGAGATTCGACGCATTCGAGATTAGAATGTATCTTACTTTGGCTGCGTTTGTAAATTCACTCTGGCTATCTACTCTCTCGAATGAGTGTGCCAGAGTCTAAAACAACTGATGATTTTACAAAGGCTCGAAATCTGATGAATATGGCCGGTGTCAGTAAACATGAGTAAAAAAACGTCATTAAATTGTTGCCAGCAGCACGGTCACCAACCCTCTGGATAACATGAAAACAGCCTAACCAGCTCTGCTAGGGTGAGTGAAATGGTCAGAGTGAGTTGTTCTCTTATTTGTGTCTGGAAATAGCTAGCAAGCCAGCCAATGTTAGCCAGTTAGCTTGGGTGCTGGACTTCCGTTGTGAGGTCAGAACACTCAGATCAAGCCGACTCTTCGCCAGAGTGTCCAGTGTGCGCTCTGAACTCTCCGAGAGCGAAACACTCTGAATTTACAAATGGACAACTTGACAAAGCTCTGAATTTACGAACGCCCAGAGCGCACTCTGAGCACACTCTGGCACTCCAGATTGAATTTACGAACACACCCTTTATGTTCGCCACTTTGTCATCATAGAGCTATTCTCGGGCAGTTAGTAAAAATTAGTAAAACACCAAAGTGACTGTTCAGAGCTCCCGTGTGAACACCAACTCAGCAGTATAGTTGTTCATCAGGCCTAATAGTCGTGTAACTGTAAGACAGCGACATATACTGTAAAAACATAAAACGTGACACGTTTATTAACGAAATGTCAGTGTTTAAAACTGAAATATTAGACATTTTGACGTGCCGATTGGTGTTCTCATCTTAAACACAGGCGTTTAGAATGCACGTTTTAAACATGATAGTCAGCTTTTTCCAGTCAGTTTCCAACCAGGAGAACACCTATACTGTATAGCCTAAGTGTTCAGATTTAAACACTAGTGTTTACTTTCCCGTCGTCCTTTTTAGAGTGCAATTAGTCTTTGATGTAACTTTCTATGCCTATTATTCAGATTAGTGTTATGAATGTCGGTCACCTTACCTACATTTCAGCACAACGAAACAGGACATTTGATTCAATAAATATTTTAAATCTCGTGGTGTTATTGTTACTCAACTGTGTGAGTAACTCTCTGAGTGAAAAAGACGTGGGTGGGGCCTCATTATCATATTTCCCAGCATGTTTTGTTGCAGGTTGATTTTTGTGTGTGTGGGGGAGGTGTGTGTGCGTGTGTGAATACTTGCACACAGGTGTGTGTGACTTGGCAGCACTCTCTCCATGGCTCAGTAGTGTCGTCATGTTGCGTGAGAACCAGCAGCACCTCTCGTCTCTGAGGCATTACTGCTGTAAATCTTCTTTTGTTTTGGTTCCCAAGAAAAAAAGGTGTCAATAAAGCTTATTTGTGTGTCATTTTCTGACCAGACCTAGTAATGTGTCTCCCACTACTTTCAATCAAATGTCCTGTTCATTTGTGAACACCTATACTGTATTTCCTAAGCCTTCAGAACTTTCTTCTGAAACTCGTCAGCCTATTCTTATTCTGAGAAATGAAGGCTATTCCATGTGAGAAATTGCCTAGAAACTGAAGATCTCATACAACTCTGACTGACGAGTTTCAGAAGAAAGTAATCTGAGCCTGTATATCGAAACCACAAATGCTGATGCTCCAGATACTCAACTAGTCTAAAGAAGGGCAGTTTTATTGCTTCTTTAATCAGGACAACAGTTTTCAGCTGTGCTAACACAATTGCAAAAGGGTTTTCTAATGATCAATTAGCCTTATAAAATGTTAAACTTAGGTTAGCCAACACAAGGTGCAAAAACAAGGACATTTCTAAGTGACCTTATGTACAGTTGAAGTCGGAAGTATACATACACTTCTGAGTCATTAACCTCTCCCACCTCAACAACAGCCAGTGAAATTGCAGGGCGCCAAATTCAAAACAACAGAAATCACATAATTAACATTCCTCAAACATACAAGTATTATCCACCATTTTAAAGATAAACTTCTTGTAAATCCAACCACAGTGTCCAATTTCAAAAAGGCTTTACTGCAAAAGCACACCAATCGATTATGTTAGGTCAGTACATAGTCACAGAAAAACACAGCCATTTTTCCAGTTAAAGAGAGGAGTCACAAAAAGCAGTAATAGAGATCGAATTAATCACTAACCTTTGATGATCTTCATCAGATGGCACTCATAGGACTTCATGTTACACAGTACATGTATGTTTTGTTCGATAAAGTTCATATTTATATCCAGAAATCTCAGTTTACATTGTCGCGTTATAGTCAGAAATGCATGGTCTCAAACAAACATCCGGTGAAAGTGCAGAGAGCCACATCAAATAACAGAAATACTCATCATAAACATTGATAAACGATACAAGTGTTAAGCATGGAATTATAGATAAACTTCTCTTTAACTTCTTGGATATAGGGGGCGCTATTTAAATTTTTGGATGAAAAACGTTCCCGTTTTAAACAAAATATTTTGTCATGAAAAGATGCTCGACTATGCATATAATTGACAGCTTTGGAAAGAAAACACTCGGACGTTTCCAAAACTGCAAAGATATTGTCTGTGAGTGCCACAGAACTGATGTTACAGAAAAAACCCAGATAAAAATACAATCAGGAAGTGCCGCATTTTTTTAAACTGCCTCATGGCAATGACTCCTTATATGGCTGTGGAGGAGCTAGGAGTCAGCTTACCTTTTACACGTTTTCCCCAAGGTGTCTGCAGCATTGTGACGTATTTGTAGGCATATCATTGGAAGATTGACCATAAGACACTACATCTACCAGGTGGTTGCTTGGTGTCCTCCATCGCAATTATTGCGTAATCTCTAGCTGCAGTATTTTTCCGTTTTCCTCGGATGAGAAACTGACTGCCAGGAATGATTTTTCATCGAATAGAATTGTGAAAAACACCTTGAGGATTGATTCTAAACAATGTGTGCCATGTTTCTGTCGATACTATGGAGCTAATTTGGAAAAAAGTTTGGCATTGTGTTGACTGCATTTTCGTTTTTTTTTAGCCAAACGTGATATTTAAATGGAGCTATTTCTCTTACACAAATAATCTTTTTGGAAAAAATGAACATTTGCTATCTAACTGAGAGTCTCGTCATTGAAAACATCCGAAGTTCTTCAAAGGTAAATGATTTTATTTGAATGCTTTTCTTGTTTTTGTGAAAATGTTGCCTGATGAATGCTAGGCTTAATGCTATGCTAGGCTATCAATACTCTTACACAAATGCTTGTGTAGCTTTGGTTAAAGCATATTTTGAAAATCTGAGATGACAGTGTTGTTAACAAAAGGCTAAGCTTGTGTTTCAATATTTTTTCATTTCATTTGCGATTTTCATGAATAGGAAACGTTATGTTATGGTAATGAGCTTGAGGCTATGATTACGCTCCCGGATACGGGATTGCTCGACGCTAGAGGTTAATGCAAATTCTGAGTCAGATTTCAAAAATCCTTTGCGGCGAAAGCACACTTTGTGATTATGTTAGGTCAGCTCCTAGCCACAGAAACTCAAGGCACGTGCACTAATTCCAGACGAAAAGTTTTTAAAAGTACAATAAAAGTTAGTAGAAACATGCCAAACAATGGTTAAAATCAATCCTACGGTTGTTTTTGTCAAAAATAATCAATAATATTTCAACCGGACAAAAGCTTCGTCAATAGGAAAGGAGAAACAAGAAAGGTGCGTTCACGATCAGACACATGGCTGATGAATGGAAATTTCCACTTGCCACTGATTGAAAGTGCAGTATCTCCCTCATTTTTCAGAGTAAACGCCTGAATCAATGCCTAAAGACTGGTCACATGTTGAGGAAGCCATAGAGGTCATGAACTGGGCCCTAAGTTTTTGTATGGTGGATGGGCTTTCAATGGAACAACAGCCTTTCAAAATAATAGTACTTCCTGGTTGGATTTTCCTCGAATTGTCGCCTGCCATATCAGTTCTGTTATACTCACAGACATTATTTTAACAGTTTTGGAAACTTCAGAGTGTTTTCCATCCAAATCTACTACTTATATGCATATCCTATCTTCTGGGCCTGAGTAGCAGGCAGTTTAATTATGGCACTCTTTTCATCCAAAATTCTGAATGCTGCCCCCTACCCTAGTGAAGTTAAAAATAGTTTTTCAACCACTCCACACATTTTATGTTAACAAACTATAGTTTTTGCAAGTCGGTTAGAACATCTACTTTGTGCATGACACAAGTAATTTTTCCAACAATTGTTTACAGACAGATTATTTAATGTATAATTCACTGTATCACAATTCCAGTGGGTCAGAAGTTTACGTACACTAAGTTGACTGTGCCTTTAAACAGCTTGGAAAATTCCAGAAAATGATGTAATGGCTTTAGAAGCTTCTGATAGGCTAATTGATCAATGATCATTTGAGTCAATTGGTAGTGTACCTGTGTATGTATTTCAAGGCCTACCTTCAAACTCAGTGCCTCTTTGCTTGACAACATGGGAAAATGAAAAGAAATCAGCCAAGACCTCAAAAAATTGTAGACCTCCACAAATCTGGTTCATCCTTGGGAGCAATTTCCAAACGCCTGAAGGTACCACGTTCATCTGTACAAAAAATAGTACGCAAGTATAAACACCATGGGACCACACAGCTGTCATACCGCTCAGGAAGGAGATGTGTTCTGTCTCCTAGAGATTAACTTACTTTGGTGCGAAAAGGGCAAATCAATCCCAGAACAACAGCAAAGGACCTTGTGAAGGTGCTGGAGGAAACCGCTACAAAAGTATCTATATCGACATAACCTGAAAGACCGCTCAGCAAGTAAGAAGCCACTGCTCCAAAGCCACCATAAAAAAAAGCCAGACTATGGCTTGCAACTGCACATGAGGACAAGGATCTTACTTTTTGAAGAAATGTCCTCTGGTCTGATGAAACAAAAATAGAACTGTTTGGCCATAATGATCATTGTTATGTTTGGAGGGAAAAGGGGAGGCTTGCAAGCCGAAGAACACCATCCCAACCGTGAAGCACTGTTGGCAGCATCATGTTGCCAACGTTGTGGGGGTGCTTTGCTGCAGGAGGGACTGGTGCACTTCACAAAATAGATGGCATCATGAGGGAGTAAAATCATGTGGATATATTGAAGCAACATCTCAAGACATCAGTCAGGAAGTTAAAGCTTGGTCGCAAATGGGTCTTCCAAATGGACAACAACCCCAAGCATACTTCCAAAGTTGTGGCAAAATGGCATAAGGACAACAAAGTCAAGGTATTGGAGTGGCCATCACAAAGCCCTGACCTCAATCCTATAGAACATTTGTGAGCAGAACTGCAAAAGCGTGTGCGAGCAAGGAGGCCTACAGACCTGACTCAGTTACACCAGCTCTGTCAGGAGGAATGGGCCAAAATTCACCCAACCTTTTGTGGGAAGCTTGTGGAAGGCTACCCAAAATGTTTGACTCAAGTTAACTTCTTGAAACTCCCCATACCGGATCCGGGTTTATGACTAAAGCCTCAGGCTCATTAGCATAACGCAACGTTAACGATTTCTGAAAATCGCAAATAAAATGAAAATAATGCGTCTGCTCTCAAGCTTAGCCTTTTCTTAACAACACTGTCATCTCAGATTTTCAAAATATGCTTTTGAACCATAGAAATTGACTAATTTGTGTAAGAGTATGCAAAGCTAGCATAGCATTTCGAGTAGCATGTAGCACGCAACATTTTCACAAAAACCAGATAACCAAATAAATAAAATCATTTACCTTTGAAGAGCTTCTGATGTTTTCAATGAGGAGACTCTCAGTTACATACCAAATGCGCAGTGTTTCCTGAAAGCGTCTGTGTGTAGGAGAAATCGTTCCGTTTTCTACATTGCGTCTGGCTACCGAAACGAACCGAAAATTCAGTCACCTACAACGTAAAACTTTTTCCGGATTAACTACATAATATCGACCGAAACATGGCAAACGTTGTTTGGAATCAATCCTCAAGGTGTTTTTTCACATATCTCTTCATTGACATGCAGTTCGTGGAAGCTTGCTGTCCTCTCTGTATCGCATGGAAAAATACTGGCAGGTGACTTTTGCGCACCAATTTCGGCGCAGGACACCGGGCGGACACCTGGTAAATGTGGTCTCTTACGGTCAATCTTCCAATGATCTGCCCACAAATACGTCACAATGCTGCAGACACCTTGGGGAAACGACAGAAAGGGTTGACTCACTCCTCTCGAATTCACAGCCATATAAGGAGATAATGGAAAACAGAGCCTCAAAAATCCTGTTCATTTCCTGGATGCCGTCTCATCTTGGTTTTGCCTGAAGCTCACGTTCTAGGGCACGCACAGAAAATATCTTTGTATTTCTGGACACGTCAGAGTGTTTTCTTTCGACTGGTAGCAATTATATGCATAGTCGAGCATCTTTTTGTGACAAAATATCTTGTTTAAAACGGGAACGTTTTTCAGCCAAAAATGAAATAGCGCCCCCATAGATGTAAGAGGTTAAACAATTTAAAGTCAATGCTACCAAATACTAATTGACTGTATGTAAATATCTGACCCACTGGGAATGTGATGAAATAAATAAAAGCTGAAATAAATCATTCTCTCGAGCATTATTCTGACATTTCACATTCTTAAAATAAAGCGGTGATCCTAACTTACCTAAAACAGGGAATTTTTACTAGGATTAAATGTCAGGAATTGTCAAACTGAGTTTAAATGTATTTGGCGAAGGGGCATGTAAAACTTTCGACTTCAACTGTATATACAGTACCAGTCGAAAGTTTGGACACACCTAATAATTCAAGGGTTTTTCTTTAATTTTACAATTTTCTACATTGTAGAATAATAGTGAAGAAATCAAAACTATGACATAACACATATGGAATCATGTAATAACCAAAAAAGTGTTAAACAAATCAAAATCTATTTTATATTTTAGATTCTTAAAAGTATCCACCCTTTGCCTTGATTACAGCTTTGGACAACCAGCTTCACTTGGAAAACTTTTCCAACAGTCTTGAAGGAGTTCCCACATATGCTGATCACTTGTTGGCTGCTTTCCTTCACTTTGTGGGTCAACTCATCCCAATCCACCTCAATTGGGTTAACCTTTCTAGGGCATGTGGTCTGCCAAACATCCAGTGAGATTGCAGAGCGCCAAATTCAAATTCAGAAATTCTCATTATAAAAATTAATAAAACAAAACATATTTTACATATGTTTAAAGATTAACTTCTTGTTAATCTAACCACGGTGTCAGATTTATAAAATGCTTTTCGGCGAAAGCATACCTAGCCCAGAACATGCCCAGCCCAGAATATAGCCCAGTTGACAAATTATTACAAACAGTAACCAGCCAAGCAGAAGCGTTACAAAACTCAGAAATAGAGATACAATTAATCACTTACCTTTGATGATCTTCATATGGTGGCAATCAGAAGACATTCATTTACTCAATAAATGTTCCTTTTGTTCGATAAAAAGTATCTTTATATCCAAAAACCTCTGTTTTGTTTGCGCATTTTCTTCAGTAATCCACAGGCTCAAACGCAGTCAAAACAGGCAGACAAAAAAAATCCAAATTGTATCCGTAAAGTTCATAGAAACAGTTTGTTTTTAGCCTAAATAATCTATAATATTTCAACCGGACAATAACGTTGTCAATTTAAAAGGTAAACAAGAAATGCATTCTCTCGGGATTGCGCATGAAAAAGCTCTGCGACACGGTAGGGTCCACTCATTCAGACTGCTCTTACTCCCTCATTTATGAGAATACAAACCTGAAACAATTTCTAAAGACTGTTGACATCTAGTGGAAGGCATAGGAACTGGAAATTGAGTCCCTAGTCAATGGATGCTGTAATGGCATTGAATAGAAAACTACAAAACCAACAAAAAAACTACTTCCTGAATGTCTTTTCCTCAGGTTTTCGCCTGCCAAATCAGTTCTGTTATACTCACAGACACTTTTTTTAAAGTTTTGGATACTTTAGAGTGTTTTCTATCCAAATCTACCAGTTATATGCATATCATATCTTCTGCGCCCGAGTAGCAGGCCGTTTAATTTGGGCATGCTTGTCATCCAAAATTCCGAATGCTGCCCCCTACCCTAGAGAGGTTAAGGTCCGGTGATTGTGAGGCCAGGTCATCTGATGCAGCCCTCCGTCACACTCCTTCTTGGTCAAATAGCACTCACACTACCTGGAGGTGTGTTGGGTCATTGTTCTGTTGAAAAACGCAAACAAAATGGGATGGCATATCACTACACAATGCTGTGGTTGCCATGCTGGTTAAGTGTGCCTTGAATTCTTAATAAATCACAGACAGTTTCACCAGCAAAGCACCCCATAACATCACAGCTCCTCCTTCATGCTTCACGGTGGGAACTACACATCCAGAGATCATCCGTTCACCTACTCTGTGTTTGGAATCCAAAATCTCTAATTTGCACTCATCATACCAAAGGACAGTTTTTCTAATGTCCATTGGTCATGTTTCTTGGCCCAAGCAAGTCTCTTCTTCTCATTGGTGTCCTTTAGTAGTGTTTTTTTCCAGCAATTTGACCATGAAGGCCGGATTCATGCAGTCTCCTCTGAACATTTGATGTTGACATGTGTCTGTTACTTGTACTCTGTGAAGCATTTATTTGGGCTGCAATCTGAGGTGCAGTTAACTCTAATGAACTTATCCTCTGGAGCAGAGGTAACTCTGGGTCTTCCATTCCTGTGGCGGTCCTCATGAGAGCCAGTTTCATCATGACACTTGATGGTTTTTGCTACCGCACTTGAAGAAACTTTCAAAGTTCTTGAAATGTTCTGGATTGATTGACCTTCATGTCTTAAAGTAATGATGGACTGTTGTTTCACTTTGCTTATTTGAGCTGTCCTTGCCATAATATGGACATGGTCTTTTACCAAATAGGGCTATCTTCTGTATACCACCCCTACCTTGCCACAACACAACTGATTGGCTCAAACGCATTAAGAAGGAAAGAAATTCCACAAATGAACTTTTAACAAGTCACACCTGTTAATTGAAATGCATTCCAGGTGACTACCTCATGAAGCTGGTTGAGACAATGCCAAGAGTGTGCAAAGCTGTCATCGAGGCAAAGGGTGGCTACTTTGAAGAATATCAAATATAAAATTAGTTTTGTTGAACACTTTTTGGTTACTGCATGACTCCATGTGCTATTTCATAGTTTTGATGTCTTCACTTTTATTCTACAATGTAGAAAGATAGTAAAATTAATGAAAAACCCTTAGGTGTGTCCAAACCTTTGACTGGTAGGGTTGCCTTTTTTTGCATGTTATTTTGGGATATGACATATCAGTTTTCAAACAATGTATAATAATAATCACTGAGTTAAAGCCGCATACAAACGGTTTATTTCTGGATTTCTTAAGGAAGCTCAAAAATGCAGTTCTTTTAGCTTAGTTTAGTGCTTTCTGTGGTAGTGTGGGGGCTGCCGGTGGAAAATACAGAGCGTAGGGGTTGGTAATGTTCTCTTGATGCGCCTTGATTGGCTTAGTGTTCTGTCAGTCATGGAGAAACTACATCACTGCCAAAATCTAAGGGTAGAGCAAGCCACTTGGTGCTAACATAGGGTTACATTAGAAGTGCCAATCCAAGAAGGTTTGAGGTCATTGATAAAATTACGTCAAATCACATTATATCTATAGCTTTGATTGAACTGATCAACATCATACTTTCATGTCAACATCATACATCATGTCAACATCATACATTCAAAATCTTACTTAGCAGTTTTCATCATGAATCAAGTCAACAATATACTGGCAAAATCCTTTTTAATCCGTGTCCTATGAACAGAAATAATTAAGAGAAATTATAGATACAATATGTCGGTGCTCTTCGGCCATTGGACATAAACACAAGACAACAAGTTGGAAATCGCAAATTCAACATTGAGTGGTTTGGAAGGAATCAGTGGCTAACTGCAAGCATTGCAAAGCAATCACTACCCTGCTATTCAATGGAGTGGGCGTGTGGTCCCATTTCTGGCTTTAAGGGTGGTCTCTTTACCAAGCTTAAAATGACAAATATTCAACATTGGTCATGTTGTCAATCCAGCATAATTTCTGCCGTGCTCAAAACAACTGTTTAACTTGGAACTGTGAAATCTGACTTCAGTGAGTTCAAGACAACTGGGATTTCGGGAATAAACGAGCTCCGACTGGGAAAATACATTTAGAAAGGTCATCCAACTCGGAATTCCAAGCCGGGAACTCTGGCCTCTTACTAGAGCCGTGACCTGGAGGTCACTGACGTCATCATGATTCAACCTTATTTTTTCCGAGTTCCCAGTTGTCTTGAAAGCACCATAAATCCAGAAAATGCTAGACTTTGATGACAAAGTTTGACGACAAAATTTGCCCACGAAGAACTCCCGTGCCACCTTCCTGTTCAAATGAGCACAGCACAACAAGGTGAGTCCAAAAAGGTATTATACACAACTACATAAATTATGTAATATGCCAGTAAGATACCTATACTGCAGCTAAGAAGGTAATACTAACTGTATGTTGTGTATTAAACTGTTAGTAGCCCATGTGCCTCACCCTAATTATTTGCTCCCTTTTCCTCTCCTAATTTTGCCTACTGTTCTGACTTGGTGGTGCACATGTAGCCTATAACCTGTTTAGAGAAATGTCATCTTTGAATATTGTAAGAGCTTTCATTGTCTGCTTTTATGCCCACTTTATTTATCCTATGGTTCTGACTTGGTGTACAGGGAGAACACTGTAAGAATGGCCCATGTTCTGAATTCTGTCGCTATACATTTAAAAAGTGCTTAACAAATATTTAGATTGACTACGGCCGTCGTCTTATCTGCCTCTTATCTGCTTGTCGTCCCCTTATGCCATAGTTTGTTCATCTCAATTGTCAGTTGAAACCACATTTGTTTAAGCAAGTCAGCCGTTTCAGCTATGCTTTTTTAAAGGCAGTAAATGAGCCAGGCTCTGCTGATAGCCAGGCGTGGCAGTGGCAAGGTTTTGGGAATGCTGTTGTGACTCTGCTGTTGGGACAGCTTTATGTAGGCCCTAACATTTTGTGGGCACAGTTTGTCACCGTTATAGTGCAATTAATGAATTGTTTAGTGTTGTGTTGTGTAGTGGCTTTGCTGGCATGCGTCCCCAAATTATTTTTTTTGTTGCCCCACCAAGATTTACATGCAAAAATTGACACTGGCATTGAATAAACATGTTTTGGTGTTTACAATCCAAACACTGTGACGTGTTTTTATATAAATTATAAATGTCTTGATGTGTTTAAAAAGTGTTGCAGTAAAGTGTTTAGTTATGTGTTCAGATCCTAAACACTTGGATTGCACAGTGTAGGAACCCCTGGTGATTTAGGTTGGAGGTTTAGAAAAAGGAGGACGGCGGAATAGGTAAATGGAAGGAGGAGGTGGAAGAGAGGGGTGGAAGAAGTAGGTGGAGAGGACCAGAGCGTTTGATCTGGAGTCTACTGGAACTGGAAGTCATGACAACTTGATTGGCTTCAGTTAAACAAGCCAGGACAGAGCTCCCTTGGATGCAGAATAGAATCTTTCATCATGGCTTGGTTGCGTCCCAAATGGCACCATATTCCCTTTGTAGTACACTACTTTTGACCAGAGCCCTATAGGCTCTGGTCAAAAAGGGAATCGGGTGCCATTTGGGATGCAGTCTGTCTTAATGTTAAATGTTTAATCTATTCCCTCCTTGGGAATCCATCCCTACATTCCCAGAGAACCCGATATTCGTCCCTCCCCTCCTCCTCCCCCATCCCTCTGCATTTGAATAAGAGAGAAGAGCCTGATTAGATTTTTATTCCAAATGAAAGAGAGAAACCACTCCAGCGCCAAAACTAAAAAGGAATACTGTACGATAAAAATAATGAGGCTTTTTAAAGAAAATTAATAGCTCCAGATGACTCGTATTCCCTCTCATCTTGAACCCCCCCCCCCCACCCTGGAAGATGAGATGGCTGCTTCTTAAACCCTAAGTGGGCGATCTTTGCTCAAAATAGCCTACTATGCCAGCCTGCTCTGCTCAGTAGCATGTCTGTGATTACATGGCTGCATCATAATTATCAGAAAGGGAAAGCCTTCTTTTTTATGATTATCATGCAATAAAGATGTGAAAGGCTACAGCCATGAAATCATAATTAAAGATTGGTTTGGGCTCTGGGAAGCGGAGCTGGCCATGTCATTCCTGTGGTTGCTAGCTGCAGTTTCTTGGTCTGTTATCTCATCTGCTCTCGGAGGGCTGTGCTGAGCTCCATGCCCCAGGCTCTTACAAGCTGGCACCATGGGTGGTAGGCTGATGGGCGAGTGAGATGGAGGGATAGAGGGATGGGTGGATGAGTCTCTCTGGGTGTTCTCAGTTGGAAACCCAGCTCCTGTCTCTGACTTTCGCTCTTCCGTCTGAAGCTCATTCATCACAAATGACACACTATTCCCTTGATATTGCACTACTTGCATGCCTGTGTCACTATGGGCCCTGGTCAAAAGCATGCCTGTGTCCCTATGGGCCCTGGACAAAAGCATTCCTGTGTCCCTATGGGCCCTTGTCAAAAGTACACAAAAAAAGGTGCTGTGTAGAACCATATAGGATTCTTCAGTTTGTCCCCATAGCGGAATCCTTTTTTGTGTTGGGTATAACCTTTTGCAGAGGGTTCTGACTAGAACTCTTTATTCAGGGTTCTTCAAAGAACCCCCTGTATATGGTTCTATCTAGAACTCTCTATGGAGGGTTCTGCCAAGAACCCCTTTGAAGGGTTCTACAGTGAACCCTTTTATCTGTGGAGGGTTCTTTGGACCCTTTATGAATGGTTCCACCAGCCTAATTCGCCTTTAAAATATACATATTTATGAGAATACAATACTGTAAATAATAAAGCCTTTGTTTGAGGGCCTAGTTATACCCTAACAGAGTGATGTTAGGAATCTCCTGGTTTACAGCCCACATCAGGCCTGCAAGTCACATTATGCTGGCTTGCAAAGTGATGTGTGATTCCTATTGGAAACTAGCCCGGGTTATCCAACAAGTGTAATTGTTAGTTACACATAACCTGCATTCAGAATGACTGCCACAGTAGAGAAGATTGAATACTGAGACGACCTCAATCATCTAAACAGGAACAACCATTTCAGTAAGAAGCGCAAAAAAATCTAACAGATTGAATTAGTTTAGAAAACTGTATGTTATTTATATTTTTGTGTAGCATGAAATTAAACAACACATGCAAAAATACAAATATTATAGTAAATCAAACCATTACAGTACCAGTCAAATGTTTTTGCACCTACTCACTCAATGGTTTTTCTTTATTTTTACTGTCTTCTACATTGTAGAATAGAGAAGACATCAACACTGTGAAATAACACATATGGAATCATGTAGTAACCAAAAAAGTGTTAAAGAAATCAAAATCTATTTCATATTTCAGATTCTTCAAAGTAGCCACCCTTTGCCTTGATTATAGCTTTGGACAACCAGCTTCACTTGGAAAACATTCCCAACAGTCTTGAAGGAGTTCCCACAAATGCTGAACACTTGATAGCTGATTATCCTTCACTCTGCAGTCCAACTCATCCAAAACCATCTCAATTGGGTTGAGTTCGGGTAGTTGTGGAGGGCCAGGTCATCTGATGCAGCACTCCATCACTCTCCTTCTTGGTCAAATAGCTCCTACACAGCCTGGAGGTGTGTTGGGTCATTGTTCTTGTCACACCCTGACCATAGTTTGCTTTGTATGTTTCTATGTTTTGTTTGGTCATGGTGTGATCTGAGTGGGCATTCTATGTTGTGTGTCTAGTTTGTCTGTTTCTGTGTTTGGCCTGATATCGTTCTCAATCAGAGGCCGGTGTTAGTCATTGTCTCTGATTGGGAATCATATTTAGGTAGCCTGTTTGGTATTGGGTTTTGTGAGTGATTGTCTCCTGTGTCCGTGTTTGTACCACACAGGACTGGTTTCGGGTTTTCACGTTTATTGTTTTGTAGTTTGTTCATGTATTGTTTTTCTTATTAAAAAACCATGAACTTCAACCACGCTGCGTATTGGTCCGCCTCTCCTTCCCGGAAGAACCGCATTACAGTCCTGTTGAAAAATGAATTATAGTCCCACTAAGCGCAAACCAGAAGGGATGTAATATCACACAGACACTCACTTTCATTTCTTTCAGCAACCTTGTTTGGGATGAGTTGTAAAATACAGCAATGACCCCACCATCAGACAATACAACCAAATGTTAATGTTTCTGCACCTGAGGGACACAGACACATGGTAAATAAAGTGAATCATATTGAATATGTATCTCTTCATCACGTAGAACAAGTAGAGGCGGCATCTTGAGTACAGCCAATCTTGACGACAGATATCGATGAGGACAGATCATCTTGAAGACAGATCAATTTTAGATTTCTTCCCAAGCAGTCTGAGTACCAAGCTGACCCCTCTTATAATAATCCAATGAACACAGTTAGTATATACACTCAGTGGCCAGTATGTAGGTACACCCATATTGTACCTGGTCGGACCTGCCTTAGCCTCCAGAACAGGCTGAATTCTTTGGGGCATGGAGACGTTGCTCAATTGGTATCAAGGAACCTAACATATGCAAGGAAAACATTTCCCACAACATTACACCATCACCACCAGCCTGTACCGTTGACACCAGGAAGGATGGGGCCATGCTGCTTACGCCAAATCCTCACTCTGCCATCAGCATGACGTAACAGTAACCAGGATTTGTCGGACAAGCAATGTTTTTACACTCCTCAATTGTCCAGTGTTGGTGATTGCGTGCCCACTGGAGCGGCAGCTTCTTTTATTTAGCTGATAGGAGTGGACAAGGACAGACGAGTTGTGTGTTCCGAGATGCCGTTCTACACACCACCATTGTACTGTGCCACTATTTTCCTGTATGTGGCCAGGCTTTTAGCGTGCATGATTCTTGCAATTCTCCTTTGACCTCTTATCAACGAGCTGTTTTCGCCCACAGGACTGCCACTGAAAGTATGTTTTTTTGATTGTCGCACCATTCTCGGTAAACCCTAGACACTGTCATGCGTAAAAAGCCCAGGAAGCTGGCCATATCTGAGATACCGGAAATGGCGTGCCTGGCATTGCCGATCATACCATGCTCAAAGTTGCATAGGTCACTCTTTTGACCCATTCTAACGTTCAATCGGACAGTAACTGAATGCCTCAATGCCTGTCTGCTTTATATAGCAAGCCTCGGCCACGTGACTCACTTCTAGGAGCGAACCATGTGGCGGTGTACCTTATAAACTGGCCACTGAGTGTATAAGGTTTAATCTCAGTTCCTATATCACCACAGCAACATGGAAGTACCAAAATTGTTCTCTATTTATTTTCAAACCATTTGAGCTTTGTTTGTTCCTTTAACTTCTCTGCAACCATTTCTCAGAAAGAAATGCAATGCTTTGAGAGTTTTTCAAATGCTACACTGACGTATGGTGTGTGTGCGTGTGCGCTTGACTGCCTAACCCTACCAAAGTGTACTGAACACAGTACAGTGGATGAAGGCTGGGCCATTGTGTTAGGCATCATCTCATCATAGCATTAGTCTGACATGGGCTGTTTGTGCATTTCTCTCCAACAGGAGACTGTCATAACAGGCCTGCTCCCTGAGACCACCTACTCTGTCACTGTGGCAGCCTACACCACCAAGGGAGATGGGGCACGCAGTAAGGCCAAGGTGGTCACCACAACAGGAGCAGGTGTGTAGAGCTACACACAAACACAAACACACACACACAGGAGCAAGTGTGTACATCTAAATCATTGCTCCTTCTTGATCAGGTGATTATTGTGAAAGAGAATGTTTTCTTCCAAAAGGGCACTGCAGTACAAATATCAATATCATTATAATGAAAAATATAATCTAAAATAACAAGTAGGAGAAAGTAGTATGCATAGTAATAAAACGGATACAGTGCATTCGGAAAGTGCACTCTGGTAGGGTTAGGGTCAGACCCCTTTTTCCACATTTTGTTATGTTACAGCCTTAATTTATAAATTGAATTATTTTCCTCATCAATTTATACACAATACCCCATAATGACAAAGCGAAAACAGGTTTATGTACATTTTTGCAAATGTATTTAAGAAACTTGCTCAGGTGTATCCTCTTTCCATTGGTCATCCTTGAGCTGTTTCTAGAACTTGATTGGAGTCCAGCTGTGTTAAATGTAATTGATTGGGCATGATTTAGAAAGGCACATACCTGTCTGTATGAGGTACAACAGTTGATAGTGCATGTCAAAGCAAAAACCAAGCCATGAGGTCAAAGAAATTGTTCGTAGAGCTCAGAGACAGGATTGTGTCGAGGCACAGATCTGGGGAAGGGTACCCAAACATTTCTGCAGCATTGACGGTCCCCAAGAAAAGAGTGGCCTCCATCACTCTTAAATGGAGGAGGTTTGGAACCACCAAGACTCTTCCTACAGCTGTCCGTCCCGCATAACTGAGCAATCTGGGGACAAGGTCCTTTGTCAGGGAAGTGACCAAGAACCCGATGGTCACTCTGACAGAGCTCCAGAGTTCCTCTGTGGAGATGGGAGAACCTTCCAGAAGGACAACAATCTCTGCAACTCTCCACCGATCAGGGTTTTATGTTAGAGTGGCCAGACGGAAGCCACTCCTCAGTAAAAGGCACATGACAGCCCACCTAAGGGACTCTCAGTCCATGAGAAACAAGATTCTCTGGTCTGATGAAACCAAAATTGAACTATTTGGCCTGAATGCCAAGTGCCACATCTGGGGAAAACCTGGCAACATCCCTATGGTGAAGCATGGTGGTGTCAGTATCATGCTATGGGGATGTTTTTCAGCGGTATGGACTGAGACACTAGTCAGGATCGAGGCAAAGATGAACAGAGCAAAGTCCATAGAGATCCTTTATGAAAACCGTCTCCAGAGCGCTCAGGACCAGTATAAATGGTGAATGTGCAGTAGTACTCACTCTGACTGGCTTGACCTGAAACTGCCCTTTTACTCTGACTGCTCACAATGGCTGCCTCCCAAATGGCACCATGTTCCCCATATAGTGCACTACTTTCATCCAGGGCCCATTAGGTGTGTTCAATGTCATTTTAAAGTATTTTTTATCTCATTATCCTAATGATCCTAATCCCTCTCTACCCATCAGTCCCAGGCAGGCCCACTATGATGATCAGCACCACCATCGGTAACACAGCCCTCATCCAGTGGCAACCTCCGAAGGAGATGGTGGGAGAGCACATGGGCTACCAGCTGCAGTACAAACGCATGGAGGAGGAGTCGTTCACCGTAAAAGACTTCAAGAAGATAGAAGACCACTTCACCGTCACCGGCCTGCACAAGGGCGCCACCTACATCTTCAAGCTCTGTGCCAAAAACCGTGTGGGCAACGGGGAGGAGTACACAAAGGAGATTACCACACCAGACGATGTGCCCAGTAGCTACCCCCAGAACCTGAGCGTTGTGGGCCTGACCACCACCACAACCAAGCTGGCCTGGGAGCCTCCGGTGCTGGCTGAGAGGAACGGGAAGATTGTCCAGTACATTGTGGTGTACAGAGATATCAACAGCCAGCAGAACCACACCAACAGGTAATATCCAATACCAATGTAAATAAAAAAAATGTAAACACCTTCTGAGACATTGATAAACCACTTAACACAGAAAGTCCTCACTTATCTCAATGACGTTCATATTGGATAGTCCATTGTCCTAAAACAGAGGTATCTTATCTTCCCTTATCTGCCTCAACAGCACGACAGAGACCCAGATGACCATCATGGGGCTGCAGCCTGATACCACCTATGATATCAGGATCAGGGCATTCACCAGCAAGGGAGGGGGACCAATCAGTCCTAGTATACAGAGCAGGACCATGTCTACCGCCATGCCAGGTGGGTATGCGGTAGACATACACAATGCAGGCGTACACACACCCGAGTGTGTGCATGCGAACACACACACACACACAGAGACCATGATCGTGTCGACCTCCATGCCTTATGAGCTCTGCTGATCTGTATAAATAGTCTCACACAGATGCAGACAACACCAGACCCACATGCACACAGGCATGCACACACACACACACACACACACACACACACACACACACACACACACACACACACAGAGCAGATGGTACGGGAGAGGAACAGATGCGTAACTGTGTGTGTGGAAGCTGGTGGCAACTGGACAAGAGTGGCAGAACCAGTCCAGCGTAACCAGTACAGCAGTACATCAGCACCATGGAACACTCCTTTCATGTTCATATTAGGGCACATATGGCTGATGTGGAAATATATGCTAAGCTTCCTGCTACTAGCTATTCATAGTCAAATCTAATGCACAGAGGTCTAGGAGGCAGCTACCAGATACTGGGATTCAGATCCCACTGTTTTACACCCACCAGTTACAGTGAAGTTTAATGTAGAGGAACACTCATGTGAGTAGTTCCCCTGATGTTTTATCATGCATATATTTATGTTCAAGTGTAAATGCAGTAACATCTCTTAATGTTACCATTACAAAGTATGGGTCACTGAACATTAGTGAACTGTTATGAATTAGATATCTCTCCAGAGACTCGTTTCATAATCTGTTTATCTGCTCTCTATCTGCTTTGTGTCTCTTACTATTTTATCTCCCAAGATGCTCTAGGGTTCCCCTAGCTCTATCATGTTACAGCAAGTACAGATGACAGTGCTCTTTTATAATTTACCCTCTGTGTGTTTCCTCTGTCTCCGTCACCTCTGTTTTACCCGTCTCTCCCCCACCTAACCTCTCTCTTCACTCTCTCCCCACCTCACCCTCTTTCTCCCCCAACGCACCCTCTCTCACCAACTCCCTCTGTCTCACCCCTCTCTCCTCCACCTCACCCTGTCTGCCTCACCTCACCTCACCCTCTGTCTCCCTCCTCTCTCCCTCAATCTCACCCCCCTCTCTTCCGCCTCACCCTCTTTCTCCCCCCAACTCCCCCAGAGTTCACCAAAAACTTTGGTGTGAAAGCCGTGATGAAGACGTCAGTGCTGCTGACTTGGGAAGTGCCAGAAACATACAAGTCTCAAGTGCCTTTCAAAGTAAGTAAAGACAACTCCATCCTGATAGCGTGCCTTTCGCCTGCACAGATTGAGGGAATTGCATTGTGCGCGAGTGACGCCACTTTTGTCAGTGGACAATGGAAAGAAGGCTCACACAACACAATGGAGGGGCTAGGATTGAAATATAAATTGAAATATCATGGGAATGAGGAAGGATATGGCCAAGCTTTAAATAATAGGTTATGATTTATATTCCATCACACGTGGTCCATAACTGTCAAGGTTCATATAGAAAATTACACAAGGAAGAAGGGAGAATATAATCATAGTGCACTCTAACAAATGCTGGGTTGTTTGGTTGACACAACTGCTTTGTTGCAGGTGTTGTGTCACTTACGTGGGTTGTTTTCTTTACTGCTTGGTTATTGAGATATGACCCATTGGGTCAGAGCGGGAAGACTGGAGGCGTAGTTAGGTAGGGGCGTGGCTTCCAGATCTTTTTTCTTTTGACACCCATGAGAGTAAATGTAATTTCTGTTCACTGGTTCTGTTGTATAGTTATCATATAACAAAGGTAAACTTTTACATTTTTGTAGTTATGATACTTACAGAAGTGTATGAGTTTCCTTAAAGCCTTTGTTTGGATTTACAAATATGTAAAAAGTTTCTTCTTTGCTGGGGCTTTATGGTGGTGTGCCAACCAATGTTAGACGCAATACCCCCACCTAGTGATTGGGAAACTAAGCTTTCTAATGCATTGAGCATTGCCAGCTAATTGTGTCAAAAATAGGTTCATGAGGCTTTGATCAACACAGTATACAGTAGTGGCACCTGCTGGTCAAAATAATTTAAAACAGACAAATTATTATAGATGACGTCCTACACCCCATAGCAGGTGTGCAGGGTATCCTTTTTGCCTTCTACCGAAACCAATACCAAACCAATTATGTGGTTGTTTGACAAAATGAAGCTTTGCACGTCATTGATCACGTGCTTGTAATAAAGTAATACAAGCATCGGCACACTGCTTCAAAGTAAACTGCTTCAGGATTTCGGTGTATGCCTCAGAGCTCCGGTATCAAACGTATCATCATTGTAACATCACGACTTCCACCTCCGATCATCTTGAAAATCATTTGTGGCTATTGAGGAATGAAACCAGTGGGTGGAGTTTACCTTTTTGACTGTTCAAGTACTGGCATTACTTTTTTTTTGTACTGAAGTAGTCAAATAAAAATAACAAAAATGTTTAGAACAAGGGCAGCACTATATATATGGTGTACAGTATGTAAACTTCAATTGTGTGTATGTACATATAGTTACATTTAAACTCAGTTTTTCACAATTCCTGACATTGTGTCACATACCTTGACTTTGTTGTCCGTAAGCCATTTTGCCACAACTTTGGATGTATGCTGGGGTATTTGTCCATTTTGGAAGACCCATTTGCAACCAAGTTTTAACTTCCTGACTGATATCTTGAGATGTTACTTCAATATATCCACATGATTTTCCTCCCTCATGAAGCCATCTATTTTGTGAAGTGCAGCAGTCCCTCCTGTAGCAAAGCACCCCACAACATGATGCTGCCACCCCTGTGCTTCACGGTTGGGATGGTGTTCTTCAGCTTGCAAGCTTCCCCCATTTTACTCCAAACACAATAATGGTCATTATGGCCAAACAGTTCTAATTTTGTTTCATCAGACCAGAAAACATTTCTCCAAAAAGAACGATCTTTGTCCCCACGTGCAGTTGCAAACTGTAGTCTGGCTTTTGTATGGTGGCTTTGGAGCAGTGGCTTCTTCCTTGCTGAGCTGCCTTTCAGGTTATGTCGATATAGGACTCGTTATACTGTGGATATAGATACTTTGTACCTGTTTCTTCCAGCAGGACAAGGTCCTTCGCTGTTGTTCTGGAATTGATTTGCACTTTTCGCACCAAAGTACATTCATCTCTAGGAGATAGAACGCGTCTCCTTCCTGAGTGGTATGACTACTGCGTGGTCCCATGGTGTTTATACTTGCGTACTATTGTTTGTACAGATGAACGTGGTACCTTCAGGCATTTGGAAATTGCTCCCAATGATGAAACAGACTTGTGGAGGTCTACAATTCTTTTTCTGAGGTCTTGGCTGATTTCTTTTTATTGTCCCATGATGTCAAGCAGAGGCACTGAGTTTGAAGGTAGGCCTTTAAATACATCCACAGGTACACCTCCAATGACTCAAATGATGTCAATCAGAAGCTTCTAAAGCCATTACATAATTTTCTGGAATTTTCCAAGCTGTTTAAAGGCACAGTCAACTTAGTGTACGTAAACTTCTGACCCACTGGAATTGTGATACAGTGAATTATACATTAAATAATCTGTCTATAAACAATTGTTGGAAAAATTACTTGTGTCATGCACAAAGTAGATGTCCTAACCGACTTGCCAAAACTATAGTTTGTTAAAAGGACATTTTTGTAGTGGTTGAAAAACGAGTTTGAATGATTCCAACCTAAGTGTATGTAAAATTCCGACTTCAACTACACACATATATGCATGTATATATATATATATATATATATATATATATATATATATATATTCAGTCAATAAAAAAACAAATGCCATTTAAGATGAATGGATTAAAACTCTAATCTCAACTGGTTATATTATGTCGTGGATCATACTCTTTGAAAAGGGAGTAACCTCAGCCGCATGTCGCTTTCTTGTAGAAGCCTACTGCTGTGCAATGGCATAGCATTGTTTTGTAAATTTAGCAGACAAGATGCACTTATTTCCCTAGCACTTATCACAGTCAAGACACCTATTTTATAATAAAATATAACTGAATATTGCGAAGTGATTCGCATCTCACGTCCGCAACAGTTTTTCTTAGAGTGATTATTTGAAACAAGGCTCAATTTGGTAAGTTGAAAGGCACATTTTTCAGGTTCCAAATCAAAATCTGTGTTCTTTTCAATATAGTTTATTATGCCTGAGGGGAGGACGGCTCACAATAATGGCTGGAATGGAACGAATGTAATGGCATTAAACCATGTGTTTGATGTGTTTGATACCATTCCACTGATTCAGGTCCAGCCATTACCACAAGCCTGTCCTCCCCAATTAAGGTGCCACCAACCTCCTGTGACATGTACAAATGGAACAATCGGGTCAAAGCAAATGAACATTGTCTTCAAGACAACATTTTGACCAAATAGTTTTACAGTATTTGAAAAAATAATAAGAAGAAGTGTTGGTATTGAATCAAATATAAAATATATTTAGTTTTTATTAAAACTTTTTTGGTTACTACATGATTCCATATGCGTTATTTCATAGTTTTGATGTCTTCACTATTACTCCACAATGTAGAAAATAGTCAAATAAAGACAAACCCCGGAATGAGTAGCGGTGTACACACATTTGACCGGTACTGTATGTGTGTTTGTGTACGTGTGTTTGTGTATGTGTGTGTGTATATATATATATGTGTGTGTGTGTATATAACTAAGCACTCCTCCCTGTGTCTCTATCTAGATACTGTATAACCAGCAGAGTGTGGAGGTGCAGGGGAACCTGAAGAGGAAGCTGATCACGAGGCTGCAGCCAGACACAGACTACAGCTTTGTGTTGATGTCTAGAGGGAACAGTGCTGGGGGTCTACAGCAGCAGGTCTCCATCAGGACCGCCCCGGACCTGCTCAAGACCAAACCCATCCAATACCAACACAACCCAGAGGAGGGAGGCAAGCTCACCATCACCCTGCCCAAAGTCCCCACCACCGCCCCTGTCAGGTCTGTCCCATAAACACTGTGGCTGTTACTGTCACTACCACCATCACTCTCACTGCTAAAACTAGGGCTATAACCAACTTCCATCCTGTTCAATGCTGATGTGTCTGCATCGTGGCATGATTATAAATCTGTTACTCCTGCTGTGTCCCTATACCTCTAACTGGGGACCTGGGGGCGATTGTTCCTTAGTCGGGGATCTCTATCTGAGCCCATTGTATACAACATGGCGATCTAAATCCCTATACCTATTAGTATTATCTATTATTGCCACTACTTGTATTATCCATCCTGTGCTTACTTATCCATCCTGTGCTTACTATAGTTGTAAGCAACAAGTCAACATGAATCCTCCAACACCAACTGTCCCAACTATGTCCTTAAGAAGATTGGGGGGCGGCAGGTAGCCTAGTTGTTAGAGCGTTGGAATAGTAACCAAAAGGTTGCTAGAATCCCCGAGCTGACAGGTACAAATCTGTCGTTCTGCCCCTGAACAAGGCAGTTACCTCACT
The DNA here is from genome assembly GCF_036934945.1 of Oncorhynchus masou masou. Taxonomy (NCBI): domain Eukaryota; kingdom Metazoa; phylum Chordata; class Actinopteri; order Salmoniformes; family Salmonidae; genus Oncorhynchus; species Oncorhynchus masou. The sequence goes on along the minus strand of NC_088226.1, from coordinate 40,537,578 downwards.
GTTCCTAGGCCGTGTGGTGGTTCAATTTCTTTACTATCAAATGAGGAGAGACAAACTTATCACACAAGTCAGAGTTATACATAAACTAAATCTTTAATAGTGAGAGCTTTGCAATAGCAATGGCTGGTCAGCCCATCACCGTCTCTGATGATCCGTTGAGTGGCGAGACAAAAGTACAAAGGTCTTTTCTAGCCAAGGTACACCCTCTTTCAACCTACATGACGAACAACAGATATATAAAATGGGTCACAAGGTTAAGATTTGTATGAAAGATACCTATAATACATAGCAGACAGTATCTGCTGTGTCAACGGTTTTCGTTTTATAGACCAGTGTCTGGTCCTCCAACTCCAAACTGGAACCATCTCTCCCTGCTACGGTATAGAAGAGACACATTAACTCATGCTCTGCTCTTTATGTTTTATCACCCAAAAGACATGGTAAATCTCCTGTCAGTGTTATCTCAGGCCCATCCTCAGTAGAACACACACACACACAATAGTTAAGAATACTCTATTCTGTTGAAATAGAACAACCATTTGATGCAATTAAACTATTATAGCATAATCTTGCAATTTTGCCACCATAGCCGTCATTGAAAATAAGAATTTGTTCTTAACTGACTTGCCTAGTTAAATAAAGGTTTAACAAAAAGAAGAACAGGAGAGGATAGAGAATGAGAATGGTTAGAGAATAAAGAATGAGTTGTCAAGTGTTGCTACTGTATGTTGTCTGGGTGCTACTTCATCTGTTCATCTATTTGGCTGGAGGCCAGACCTATACTGTTAAAAGTAACACCCAGCACTTAAAGGAGTTGAGAGATGATTTGGACAGGGAGAAGATGACGCACAACAGAGGCTAAAGAGGCTGAGCTCGCTGTAATTTAGGTCCAGAAGGCCTTCCTCACCAGACACACAGAAAAAAAACATGGCTTTCCATGCTAATGCTAAATCAATATCCTCAGATGAGCACGAGGATGATGAAGGATTTATGGATGATGAGGATCTGCACGCACGCACGCATACACACAAGCTGTGTCCTCCAGGGCTGCCTGGTTGGAGAACAACTCCAGTGCCTGTATATACGTCCCGCTATTCTACACACCAACATGAATAAATACTATAGTATTCTACACTACGGCATAAATACTATAGTGTTTCTGTAGTGCAGTGTTTTTGCAGACTTTACTGTAGTATTTACTGTAGTTTTTTTTGCAGACTTTAATGTAATATTAACTATAGTGTTTTTGTCTACATTACTGCTGTATTTACTATAGTGTTTCTTCTTCAAGAAACCTACTGGAGAAATACTAAGATCACATTTTCAATAACTGGTCGGTCTGAACAGATAGTTAAAAGTTTATGCTATTTTCTATACCTGGCATTTAGGTTTTTCACTTATGGGTGGCTCAAATTCCGATATGGGGAAGGGAATGGGCAGGGTATATGCATATTGAATACTGTAGTATTTACTAGTTACTGTTTTTTGCAGACTTTACTGTAGTACTGTGCTACAGTGTTCTTTTGTGAATAATACTGTAGTATTCACTATAGTTGTAACGGTCTGAGTGTAGTGGGTGAGGAGTCAGGCGCAGGAAGCAGAGAGTTCAGGGGAGTTCTATTTTAATGCACAGAGAAACGGCGAACATAAGCCAACCCCCACGAAAACACAGGGCGTAATCAACAAACAAATGCCCCAAACAGGGGGACTTAAACTGTCCAGAAAAAAAAACACAAAATGGGAAAACACAAAACCCATAGACGTGCACACAAGTACACCAAACAGACGGTCACAATAATTAATCCCGCACAAGGAACCAGGCGGGCCGGCTGACTAATAAAGCCTTACTACTAACTACCTAACTCAAAACAGGTGCACTCAATAAACACATAAGGAGGGGGAGGAAATAATCAGTGGCAGCTAGTAGGCCGGCGACGACGACCACCGAGCGCCACCCGAACGGGAAGGGGAGTGTCCTTCGGTCGGAGTCGTGACAGTACCCCCCCCCCCCCCCCCCCCTTGACGCGCGGCTCCCGCAGTGCGCCGATACCGGCCTCGAGGTCAACCCGGGGGACGAGGCGCAGGGCGATCCGGATGGAGGCAATGGAAATCCCTCAACATTGACGGATCCGGACCGTACCCCTCCCAGTCCACGAGGTACTGCAGGCCCCTCACCCGGCGTCTTGAGTCCAGAATGGCCCGTATCGTATACGCCGGGGACCCCTCGATGTCCAGAGGGGGAGGAGGGACCTCCGGCACCTCACCGTCCTGTAGGGGACCAGCTACGACCGGCCTGAGGAGAGACACATGAAACAAGGGGTTAATACGATAATAGGAAGGGAGTTGTAATCGATAACAAACCTTGTTTATTCTCCTCAGGACTTTGAACGGCCCTACACACTGCGGCCCAAGCTTCCAGCAGGGCACGCAGAGGGGCAGGTTTCGGGTCGAGAGCCAGACCCTGTCCCCAGGTACAAACACGGGGGCCTCACTGCGGTGGCGGTCAGCACTCCTTTTCTGCCGTCCACTAGCCTGTTGAAGGGATTCCTGGACGGCCCTCCAGGTCTCTTTGGAGCGTTGCACCCATTCCTCCACCGCAGGAGCCTCGGTCTGGCTCGGATGCCACGGTGCCAGGACCGCTGGTACCCCAACACACACTGAAAGGGGGACACATTAGTAGAGGAGTGGCGTAGTGAGTTCTAGGCCATTTCAGCCCAGGGGATGTATCTCGCCCACTCCCCTGGCCGGTCCTGGCAGTACGACCGCAGAAACCTACCCACCTCTTGGTTTACTCTCTCCACCTGCCCGTTACTTTCAGGCTGACCGAGACCCCCAGACGCTCCATGAACGCCCTCCATACTTGGGGCGTGAAACTGGGGGCCCCGATCAGAAACGATGTCCTCCGGCACCCCGTAGTGCCGGAAGACGTGGTTGAATAATGCCTCCTTAGTCTGTAGGGCTGTTGGGATACCGGGCAACGGGAGGAGATGGCAGGACAATCACCAGAACCGTGGTGTTGCCCTGAGACGGGGGAAGGTCGGTCAGGAAGTCTATGGATAGATGTGACCATGGCCGTTGTGGAACGGGGAGGGGTTGTAAATTCCCTCTAGGAGGGTGCCTAGGAGCCTTACTCTGGGCGCATACCGAACAGGAGGAGACATAAACCTTAACATCCCTAGCCAAGGTAGGCCACCAATACCTCCCCCGAAGGCTCCCCACTGTCCTCCTCACCCCAGGGTGACCCGAGGAGGGTAGGACGTGATGCCACCGAATCAGTTGGTCCCGAACACCAAGCGGCACGTACCTCCGCCCTGCCGGACAATGAGGAGGCGCGGGTTCAGCCCGTAACGCCCGCTCGATGTCTGAGTCCACCTCCCATACCACTGGTGCCATCAGCTTTGAGGCCGGAAGGATGGGAGTAGGTTCGGTGGACCTATCCTCCGTGTCGTAAAGGCGGGACATTGCGTCCGCCTTCACGTTCTGGGAGCCCGGTCTATATGATAAAGTGAACCGGAATCGAGTGAAAAACATGGCTCACCTTGCCTGACGCGGGTTCAGTCTCCTAGCTGTCCGAATATACTCCAGATTTTGGTGGTCGGTCCAGATGAGAAAAGGGTGCTTAGCCCCCTCAAGCCAGTGTCTCCACACCTTCAGAACCCTAACCACCGCTAACAACTCCCGGTCCCCCACATCATAGTTACGCTCCGCTGGGCTGAGCTTACTCGAGAAGAAAGCGTAGGGGCGGAGTTTTGGTGGCGTACCCGAGCGCTGTGATAGCACGGCACCCACCCCAGCCTTGGACGCGTCCACCTCCACTATGAATGCTAGAGAGGGGTCCGGATGCACCAACACGGGTGCATCCGTGAACAGCGCCTTCAACTTGTTGAAAGCTCTGTCTGCCTCTGCTGACCACCGCAACCGCACCGGGCCCCCCTTCAGCAGTGAGGTAATTGGAGCCGCTACCTGGCCAAAACCCCGGATAAACCTCTGGTAGTAGTTGGCAAAACCCAAAAAACGCTGCACCTCTTTTACCGTGGTCGGAGTCGGCCAATTACGCATGGCCTAACTGCGGTCACCCTCCATCTCCACCCCCGAGGTGGAAATGCGATAACCCAGAAAGGAGACGGCTCATTTGGAGAACACACACTTCTCAGCCTTGACGTATAGGTCATGCTCCAGCAGTCTACCAAGCACCTTGCGTACCAGAGACACATGCGCGGCGTGAGTGGCTGAGTAGATCAGAATGTCATCGATATAAACAACCACTCCCTGCCCGTGCAAGTCCCTGAGAATATCGTCCACAAAGGATTGAAAAATGGCTGGAGCATTTTTTAACCCATACAGCATGACGCAGTACTCATAGTGGCCCGATGTGGTACTAAATGCGGTTTTCCACTCATCTCCCTTCCGAATACGCACCAGGCTATACGCGCTCCTGAGATCCAATTTTGTGAAGAACTGCGCTCCCTGAAAGGATTCCACTGCCATAGCAATGAGAGGTAGTGGGTAGCTGAACCCCACTGTGATGGCATTTAGACCTCTATAATCAATATACGGACGCAAACCTCCCTCCTTTTTCTTCACAAAAAAGAAACTCGAGGAGACGGGTGAAATGGAGGACCGAATGTACCCCTGTCCCAGAGACTACACCGGTAGTGGTCGATAAGGGCCCTGTCGTTCCACCCGGATCCTGCTGCCAAGGTACGGAACTCCAATGCGTAATCCTGGGCGCACCTCTTCTCCTGCCGGAGATGGAATAGTCGTTCTCCCGCCGCTCGGCCATCTGGAGGGTGGTCAAACACGGCGCGGAAACGGCGAGAAAACTCGGGGTAGTGCTCCTTAGCTGAGTCTGGGCCATTCCAAATGCGTTTGCCCACTCCAGAGCACGACCCGTGAGGCAGGAGATGAGGACATTCACCCTCTCCGCTCCCGAGGGAGTGGATCTGACGGTGGCCAGGTACAGTTCTAGCTGGAGTAAGAACCCCTGGCACCCTGCTGCCGCTCCATCATAGACCCTCGGGAGCGTAAGACGGAGGGTGCTGGAGTCGGGAGATGGGGAATCCTGAGGAGGGGGGGCGAAGGTGGAGAGAGGAGACCGCTTCTCTCCCATCGGTCCATTCTCTCCATCACCAGATCCATCGCCGTTCTGATCCGATGGAGAATGGTGGTGTGATGTAGAACACTCTCTTCCATCGATGGGAGGGGAGTGGCTGTTGCTCCTGCTGACTCCATTCCTCAGTGGTGCGGGATTCTGTAACGGTCTGAGTGTAGTGGGTGAGGAGTCAGGCGCAAGAAGCAGAGAGTTCAGGGGAGTGCTATTTTAATGCACAGAGAAACGGCGAACATAAGCCAACCCCCACGAAAACACAGGGTGTAATGAACAAACAAATGCCCCAAACAGGGGGACTTAAACTGTCCAGAAAAAGCCCACAAAATGGGAAAACACAAAACCCACAAGTACACCAAACAGACGGTCACAATAATTAATCCCGCACAAGGAACCAGGCGGGCCGGCTGACTAATAAAGCCGTACTACTAACTACCTAACTCAAAACAGGTGCACTCAATAAGCACATAAGGAGGGGTAGGAAATAATCAGTGGCAGCTAGTAGGCCGGTGACACCGAGCGCCACCCGAACGGGAAGGGGAGTGTCCTTCGGTCGGAGTCGTATACAATAGTATTCTACAGGATACTACAACATTCTACAGTACTACACACGATCGATGGAAAATACAGTGTGTAATATTTGTATTCTACAGTATATTTCATTTGGCTACTTAATTCTATAGGAAGTACTGTAGTATTCTATAGTCAACTGTAGTATTTTTTTGTGTGAGCAGTTCATAACCACCTTGGTATTTTCACATTTATTTTCAGTGGTATAGCAGTAGAGCGAGCACTATTAGGGATACGTCTGGCTTTGTCCCAGGCCAGCCTGCTGTCCTGCAATCATTACTAGTAAAAACCTTAAAAAATAGGCTTTATCTAAAAAAACTGTGCTAGTAAGACACATTTAAAACTGGCGCTATAGGGGAGGGCTGCCGCTTTATCGGCTCTTAACCAACCATGCTATTTTGTTGTTTTTTTCCGCATTGTTCATAACTTGTTTTGTACATAAATGTTGCTGCTACCATCTCTTATGGCCGAAAAGAGCTTCTGGACATCAGAACTGGGATTACTCACCTCAAATTGGACGAAGAGTTCTTCTTCAATGAGTCGGACGGGAGGGATATACTACTACAGACACCCGACTAGGTCCAGATCCCCGTGATTTGCTGGAAAAGGAAACGGATGTTTCGCAGGAAGAGATCAGGGTGCCTTGTGAGGATCAGGAGACGAGTGGCTAATCTGCACTTGCCTTCCATCCTGCTAGCTAATGTTCAATCGCTGGAAAATAAATGGGAAGAATTGACAGCACGTATATTCTACCAACAGGACATTAAAAACTGTAATATCTTATGTTTCAACAAGTCGTGGATGAACGACGACATTAAGAACATACAACTGGCGGGTTATACACTCTATCAGCAGGACAGAACAGCGGCTTCTGGTAAGACATGGGACGGGGGCCTATGCATATTTGTAAACAATAGCTGGTGCACGATATCTAAGGAAATCTCAAGGTTTTCCTCGCCTGGGGTAGAGTATTTCATGATAAGCTGAAGACCACAAAATCGACCTAGAGTGTTCATCTGTATTTTTCATAGCTGTCTACATACCACCACAGACCGAGGCTAGCACTAAAACCGCACTCAATGAGCTGTATTCCGACATAAGCAAACAGGAAAACGCTCATCCAGAGGTGGCGCTCCTTGTGGCCGGGGACTTTAATGCAGGGAAACTTAAATCAGTTTTACCTCATTTCAATCAGCATGTTAAAGTGTAACCAGAGGGGGAAAAATTACACCACACACAAAGCTCTCCGTCTCAAGAAGCACCAGTGACTCGGTCTATAAAAAAGTGGTCAGATAAAGCAGATGCTACACTACATGACTGTTATGCTAGCACAGACTGGAATATGTTCCAGGATTCATCCAATGGCACACCACATAAGTCACTGGCTTTATCAATAAGTGCATCGATGATGTTGTCTCCACAGTTACTGTACGTACATACCCCAACCAGAAGCCATGGATTACAGACAACATTCGCACTGAGATAAAGGGTAGAACTGCCGCTTTCAAGGAGTGGGACTCTAACATGGAAGCTTATAAGAAATCCCGGTATGCCCTCCGCTGAACCATGAAAAAGGCAAAGTGTCAATACAGGATTAAGATCGAATCATACTACACCGGCTCCGACGCTCGAAGGATGTGGCAGGGCTTGCAAACTATTACAGAATACAAAGGGAAGCACAGCCGCGAGCTGCCCAGTGACACGAGCCTCCCAGACGAGCAAAATCACTTCTATTCCCGCTTCGAGGTAAATAACACTGAAACATGAATGAGAGCATTAGCTGTTCCGGATGACTGTGTCATCACGTTCTCCGCAGCCAATGTGAGTAAGACCTTTAAACAGGTCAACATTCACAAGGCCGCTGGGTCAGATGGATTACCAGACTGTTTACTCCAAGCATGTGCTGACCAACTGGCAAGTGTCTTCACTGACATTTTCAACCTCTCCCTGTCTGAGTCTGTAATACCAACATGTTTCAAACAGACCACAATAGTCCCTGTGCCCAAGAACACTAAGGTAACCTGCCTAAATGACTACCGACCCATAGCACTCACGTCTGTAGCCATGAAGTGCTTTGAAAGGCAGGTCATGGTTCACATCAACACCATCATCCCAGAAACCTTAGACCCAACCCAATTTGCATACCGCACCAACAGATCAACAGATGATGCAATCTCTATTGCTCTCCACACTGCCCTTTCCCACTTGGACAAAAGGAACACCTATGTGAGAATGCTATTCATTGACTACAGCTCAGTGTTCAACACCATAGTGCCCTCAAAGCTCATCACTAAGCTAAGGACCCTGGGACTAAACACCTCCCTCTTCAACTGGATCATGGACTTCCTGACGGGCCTCCCCCAGGTGGTGAGGGTAGGTAACAACACATCCACAACTCTGAACCTCAACACGGGGGCCCCGCAAGGGTGCATGTTCAGTCCCTTCCTGTACTCCCTGTTCACTCATGACTGCAAGGACAGGCATGACTCCAACACCATCATTAAGTTTGCTGAAGGCACAACATGGTAGGCCTGATCAACGACAACGATGAGACAGCCTGTAGGGAGGACGACAGAGACCTGACCGTGTGGTGCAAGGACGACAATCTCCCCCTCAACGTGATCAAGACAAAGGAGATGATTGTGGACTATGGGAAAAGGAGGACCGAACACGCCCCCATTCTCATCGATGGGGCTTTAGTGGAGCAGGTTGAGAGCTTCAAGTTGCTTGGCGTCCACATCACCAACACACTAACATGGTGCAAGCACACCAAGACAGTCATGAAGAGGGCACAACTAACCTATTCCCCCTCAGGAGACTGAAAAGACTTGGCATTGGTCCTCAGATCCTCAAAAGGTTCTACAGCTGCACCATGGAGAGCATCCTGACTGGTTGCATCACTGCCTGGTATGGCAACCGTTTGGCCTCCGACCGCAAGGCACTACAGAGGGTAGTGCGAACGGCCCAGTACATCACTGGGGCCAAGCTTCCTGCCATCCAGGACCTCTATACCAGGCAGTGTCAGAGGAAGGCCCTAAAAAGTTTTCAAAGACTAGCCACCCTTGTCATAGACTCTTCTCTCTGCTACCGCACAGCAATCAGTACCGGAGCGCCTAGTCTAGATCCAAGAGGCTTCTAAAACAGCTTCTACCCCCAAGCCATAAGACTTGTTAACAGCTAATCAAAAGGCTACCCAGACTATTTGCATTACTATCTTCTATGCTGCTGCTACTCTCTGTTTTTATCTATGCATACGTAGTCACTTTAATAACCCTACCTACATGTACATATTACCTCAATTACCTTGAAACTGGTGCCCCCGCACATTGACTCTGTACCGGTACCCCCTGTACTGCTTTTTAATGATTTGTTATCCTTATCTCTTACTCTTTTTTTGTGGTATTTCCTTAACTGTATTGTTGGTTAAGGTCTTGTAAGTGAGCATTTCATTGTAAGGTCTACACCTGTTGTATTCGGCACATGTGACAAATAAAATTTGATTGGATTGATTGGATTCACTGTAGCTCTATGCTACTCTCCCATTAGAGCAGAAAGCAATTTCTTCAAGAGTTCACTTCAAATCTTAACTAATAATAAATCAGGGGCCCAATGCAGAACCTGCAATTTCAGAAAAGGTACTTTTTTTACCCCTACTACTCAGGCAGACTTGTGAATTACTTGGACTCAAGTGTTTGTTTCTAAAAAGAAACTGTGAACATCTAAGCCGTAATAAGCAGCGCCAGCATGAGTGGGAAAAGAAGAAAAAAACACGAATTTAGCAATACAATCAGTATCTTAATGCCCTGGCCAGACCTTTTCATCACACTCTGGATTAGAGCCAGACACACACACACACACACACACACACACACACACACACACACACACACACACACACACACACACACACACACACACACACACAAGAGCCAGAGTAAACATCCGAGCCAAAGCCAAACTTATCCTACTATTCCTCTGGTGACAGAAGTTAACTACATAGGTTTAACTGGGCAAAGATGTTGACGCATAAGAGGGGGGAGGTGTGTGTGTGTGCATAGCATACATGTGTTCGCCTATCAGGGGATTCATTATTTGGTATGAGAAACTACATATCTATGTTCGAGTATGGATGGATGTTATGTTATGGATGAATGTTATGACAATAGAGATATCTGAGATATGCTCAGTCTTACCCAAAGGGACAGCGTGTTACACACACATGCATGCACCCATGCACGCACACACACTCATGCTCACTCACTCCATCGCACACACACATTGGTTTTTCCTATCCAAGTGGGGACCAAAACATCTATTCTCATTCTAAATCATATTTTCCCTAAACCTAACCTTAACCAAGCCCTAACCTTAACCCCTAACCCCTAGCCCCTAACTCCTCAGCCTAATTGTAATCCTAACCCTAAACCTAACACCTAAACTAAACTAAACTAAACTAAACTTTTTTCCTTTTGGGGACCGGTTCAAATGTCCCCACTATTCAAATGTTCCTTGTTTTACGATCCGATGTGAGGACTTTTGGAACCCAAAAGGATAGTAAAGTTAGACCACATGCACACACACACGCACACACACACGCACACACACGCACACACACACACACACACACACACACACACACACACACACACACACACACACACACACACACACACACACACACACACACACACACACACACACACACACACACACACACACACTCTGGTCGTGCTCAACCTGCCTGTCTCTCTCTCTACAGATATTACTACATAGTGGTGGTTCCTGTCACACCAGCCACACTACACAGGTGGGAGAACCCTGAAGATATGGACTTGGATGAGGTGAGTGCGTGTGTGTGCGCGTGTGAACAGCACCTCCTCTGGGCACAGACCAAAAAAATAACTTTCTTCCATAGCACCAAGCCCATTAAATATGAAGCATCTTTAAAACACCTCATATATTTTGTCTCTGCCCCCCCCCCTCCAAAAAAAAAGAACAAGACGATATCGACAGATCATGCTGTGAATTGCTGATTACAGAATTCTCAGCTTTCACTACACATGTAAATTGCCATTTTTGCCCTTAACAGTTTGTCTTTGCTGTGCAGGATGGTGATTTCCATTTTGTTTTTTAAAAGCTTTTTATTTTTCATTTCAAGTTTTGCTTCTCCTGAGTGTTTGAGGCACTTAAAACACTCCTAAATAGCTGCTCATAGCATTTTTTTGCTTTGTTTTATTAATGTGGACCTTTTGGGCTTCAATACCTTTCTCGTGAGTTTGCTTTCTCTCAATCTACTGTCGTCTGCAGAAAAAGTGCAGCCTCTTGAATATCAAAAAACCATAGAGCGTGTTAAATAAATATGCCTGCATCCAAAGCACCTTTGAGACAGCAAGATCTGCTCTCTCATTGTCAAAGCCTTTTCTTTCTCTGCAATCTAAAACATTGTTATTGCTGCCGTTTTATAGACTAGAGAAACTGTCGGTATGAAATGGGTCGGTTAAAGTCGTGTTGAAGAGCGGAGAAGAGGAACAAGGTTATAGGGGGGATTCACATAAAAATGTAACGTAGACTTTCTTGGAGTCAGTAGATCTGTAGAATACTTCAGACATTCTCTTTGAATACACACACACACAAGAACACACACACACACACACACACAGGAACACACACACACACACACAGGAACAAACACACACACAGAGGAACACACACACACACACAGGAACACACTCCTGAGACTGTCTAATAAAGCTATGACCTCTCACCACAGCTGTAGGTCAGAAAGAGGTGCGAGTGGTGAGAGAGACAAGAGAGGAGCAGCTCACTGTGGACAAGTGTGAAACCTGGCTGCAGGACCAAGATGTTATAAAACTTGAATTACTCTATGCATCATTTGCAGTGTAAGATTTTAACCCACCTGTGAGCCTAGAAGCACAATTCATTGTGGCCTATGGGCGCAGTTTATGAACACATATTTATTTGATGTGAACAGTATGTGTGTTCTATATTACTGACTATATAGTTGCTAGAGAATAGAAACAAAACCCCAAACTGGACAGATAGATAATAAAGTGAAGTGCCTTGCTCAAAGCCATAATGGCAGGAGATTGTGTATCTTTGAGTCTTCGCTCCAATTGGCACCCTATTTCCGACATAGTGCACATACAGAATGGCGCTATTTGGGGTGCAGATAAGTATTTCTCTCTGATGTCATGTCAGCTCCTGGAGGCTAGTTCTGACCAGAGCCTGAAGAGGAGACAGACCCAAGAGTTCCTCAGACCCTACATTGCTGCCAAGATGGATGCTCTCCCAGACACCTTCCCTCTAGGAGACGAGAAGAAGTACAACGGCTTCTACAACAAGCCTCTACCGGGCCAGCAGCAGTACCTCTGTTTCGTCCTGGCTGCCCTCAAAGGCCACGAATCTGTAAGTGAAACCACCACTTCTCCGTATCTATAGATACTGTAGTCCTGTCACAAACACAACTTCCATACAGTATCACCATCCCCGAGATACATGAACATCCAATGTAGAATCAAACTCAAAATACTAGTACAGTTAATACAACAGTAAGGATATGTCATATACTGTAAATGCCCCTTGAGTCTGCTATGCATATTCTAGCACAGTGCAGCCTGCCAATTATTTGATTTTAGCACAATCAGTTGTTTTTGTTGTTGCGATACTCCTCGCGTCTCTCAGTGACACAGCTAGGTAACAGCTGAGCCAAGACTTCCGCTGGTGTCGCCATGTCACACGCTGCACGAAGCAGCAGCACTGTGTGACTCACGTCTGTGTAGTGAGTCACGGTTACGTGTCACAGAGAAACTATGAGCCCACGTCACACTCAGAGTTCACTCAGTGTGGTTGTAATTGGTTTCCCCTTTAGAAGATGCACTCACTGGTGGCCTTGGTCTTCACTGCAGAAGTTCAGACAGCTCCTCAGCCTCAAAACATGTCTCCCCTATCTATTTACTGTACATACAGTGCATTTGGAAACTATTCAGACCCCTCAAATTTTTCCACGTTTTGTGTTTTTTTTTTCCTCATCAATCTACACACAATACCCCATAATGACAAAGCAAAACAAATTTGCAAAAAATGCTTGCAAAAAAATGCTTACAAAAAAATACAATTATGAAATATCACCTACAGAAGTATTCAGACCCTTTACTCAGTACTTTGTTGAAGCACCTTTGGCAGCGTTTACAGCCTCGAGTCTTCTTGAGTATGACTCTTCAAGCTTGGCACACCTGTATTTGGGGAGTTTCTCCCATTCTTCTCTGTAGATCCTCTCAAGCTCTGTCAGATTGAATAGGGAGTGTCGCTGCACAGCTGCCATTCCAAATCATGTCCAATCAATTGAATTTATCACAGGTAGACTCCAATTAAGTTGTAGGAACATCTGAAGGATGATCCATGGAAACAGGATGCAACTGAGCCCAATTTCAAGGTAAAAAAAAAACTGTTTTCGCTTTGGGGTTATGGGGTTGTGTGTTTGGATTGATGAGGAACAAAAATGTATGTAATCAATTTTCTAATAAGAGTCTAACGTAACAAAATGTGGAAAACATCAAGGGGTCCGAATACTTTCTGAATGCACTGTTTACTACTGCATGAGGAAATGATGGCATGGTTGATGAAAAAAAAAAAAAACATAAATCGATTTTTACAACCATTGGACCACCAACTCTCGAGAGTGCCAGCCCATTGCTATGCCTTTCTCCATCTTCTGGGAAGCAATACATTGTGGAGAGAAAGGAGAGTTGTGTATTGTGTTTTTGTTCAGCTAGAACGTGGTTATTTCTCTTTAACAGAGTGACAAGACAGACACATAACAGATCTGTGACCCAGTAAAGTGAATTATTATTGAATCTAAGTCATGCCTGGCCAGATAAAATAGCAGGCTAATCACGTTCATGGGAAAACAGGGAAGTGAGCTCAGCTTTATAGTTATGGCAGGGTTGATGGCAGGATAGAGGAAGGAGGAGGAGAGAGGAGGAGGAGGAGGGAGACTGGAGCAAAAGGGCACTGCAGCTTTATGTGGCTCCCTTGGCTGGTAAATATGCCTGGAAGTGTGAAATTGGATAAAAGAAACAAGCCATATAAACAGTGTGATCACTTACAGTGGGGAAGAGAGGGAGGAGGGGAGGGAGCATTAGAGAGAAAGGGTGTCAGTTTCATCTGAGGTGACTGGAGAGAACCGAATGGAAGTGATGGAGGGGTGAAAAGAGTGAGGGGTACAGAGAGAGAGATAAGTCTGATGGAGGAATGGAGAGTGGTAGAGGGAGCCTTGGGGAAATAATATACAGTACTAAGAGAAGAGGAATGCAGTAAAGGTTTTATGGATGAGATTTTCTTTTTTTTATGGGGAGATTTTATGGATGAAAAAGAGAGTTGTTTAAATGACACAGAGGGAGGCAGAGAGACAGAGACGCCGTGAAAATAGGGAGATGGACAGAGGCAACTAGAGGAAGAGACAGATTGAAAGAATGAGAGAGAGAGAGAGAGAGGCAGGACGAAAGAGAGAGACCGAGACACAGACAGAGAGAGGTCGTAGCCTGAGGATTAAGGGAGGGAGGAGTGAGGGTCCTGGTGCACTGCCCTCACCTCAGACACACCTAGAGGGGATCGTTGTCAATATGTTCAATAATCATCTTAGCGTTTAATGTTACACTGATCTCCTCTCATTGACAATGACTTTTTAGGACCTATCTGCAAAATTATGATTCTGAGATAAATGGCTTCAAAGTTCCAAACCCTCAATTATTGAATTTAAGGATTTATCAACATGAACTGGGGTATTTAGAGTACTTCATACCGCAGAGCTGGTGAATACTCGTTTCCGATTGGCCAGAAGGGCATTCTAAAATAGCGATCATGACGCAATAAGCGCCTACACACACAGACCCTACTTGCTACAAAGTAACATCAAGCTCAACCAGCAACCACACAAACCGAAATTGGATACATCCAAAACACAGATCCAAAGAGGAAAAACTTAGCTAGCTAGCGTTTATTTATTTTTTGCAGAGACATGTTTTATTGGAGCATCTGATGACCTGACGTGGTGAGTGATGACCATGAGTTTCTTTGGTCCTTGCCGATGCAGTCATGACGTTAGTGGCGCTCTGTCAATTACAAGGCTGTGTCAACAACTACATATTGATACGAATGCAGATAGAAACGTATGGTCCCAAGCTCTTGAAAATGTGTCACGTGTTACTTCCAATGTGCTATCGTGAGAATGATTATTGAGAGAGACCTCTTAACCTTTTACTGCAGTGGGCTGAATCAGGGTCACACAGAGTGTTTCTTGGTCGTCTTAAACAAATCTACTTTGAAACAAAAGCATACGCCTCACACACATTTAGGTGACGACTAAACCGAAAAGCAGACGTGGTTCTTCCATTGGAACTTGGTGGTGTTTTTAGATGGATGAAAGCACAGTGATTGCACGTTGGGAATTCAACCAACCTCTGGCTGTCTTTTTGAGTGGGTGAATATACGTAATTGTAGGTTGAAATGTCATTGATCCACATCTCAACCAAATATTACCCAAATGTTCATGTTTCAATGATGTGTTGTGCCCAGTAGGAAGCCTTATTGTGGGAGAAACAACGTAGAAGAAATAAGACTATTCACCCTATGCACTCCTCAGTCTTCTCTCCTTCCCTTTCTTTCCCCGCATCAGCTCTGCTTTTCACTCACTTTATTATCTCTCCAATACACAGCATTCCCATGCTGCGTTTGTAAATGTAGAGGCGCTGGCAGTACATTATTCACTCACTCTATGGGCTGTGTTTCTATCAGATAGTGCTTCTCAAATTGATCACTCCCAAAGTTTCCCCCCTCTCTGAGAATATCTAAATGTCCTCTTTTGTTTGGGCTTCCATCCACTGTGTCTAAGAGGCCTGACTGCTGCCATTTTTCAAATTAAGTTTTGTGCTGCCCTGCCTGCTGCACATTGCCAAAAGTATAAGAATGAGCTGCGGAGAAGAGAGAGAGAAGAGGAGCATGGGAGAGAGAGAATAGAGAGACCCGAGACAGAAGAGGGAGGGACGAGCCTGGAAGCGATGGAGAGAGAAAGAGGAAGCCGAGAAATGAGCTCAACATGAACAGTTCTCAGAGATGTTAGGCTATTCATAGCTGTTTCTGTCATTGAGT
The DNA here is from genome assembly GCF_036934945.1 of Oncorhynchus masou masou. Classification (NCBI taxonomy): domain Eukaryota; kingdom Metazoa; phylum Chordata; class Actinopteri; order Salmoniformes; family Salmonidae; genus Oncorhynchus; species Oncorhynchus masou. The sequence continues at coordinate 40,521,734 of NC_088226.1, read as the reverse complement.
CGATCAAGACCCCAGGTCTTTCTCAGCAGGTATCAGAATATGGGATGCACCATGACCTTTTGACCTTGAACCTTTGTGCAAAGGCTTTTGGCTCATATGAGCCCTTCTTTTATGCAGGATATGACTGCAACCACCTTCATCAATATCAGATGCATATTTTCAATATTTCCTTTGAAGACGTCAATTTATCCTGTGTGGAAACATTCATAAGACTCGACAGTAACCCTTGTTTTGACTACTCCTCAACTGGGCCTGACAAGTGCTAGCCACATGTAAACCTGGTGGCATGGCCTCAGTGAAAGTTGTTGGGATTTCCTCTGCCAGTTATTAAAGAATCATTTTAGCAACACGTCTTAGACAGCGAAGTGGTTGCAAATGGGACAGAGAGAGAGGTAGAGTGAGGGGTAGAGAGATGAGAAGAGATCTTGATGGAGGATTAGACTCGGTCATTGTGTATATTCCCTGCTGTGTCCGGGGAGGGTGACTAGTGCAGGGGAGGATGCGCATCAGCGGCCTCTGAGGACAAATCCGATAAAGGTGACAACTTTTATCACGCCCTCTGGAAGCCAGCAGAGAACCCGGGGCCAACTCTGTCTCACTGGCGTCAGTACAGTATATCACAGTCTCACTAATTGACATGGCAGGGTTAGAGGAGGGGAAGAGCAGGAGAAGAGAGCAACAGAGGCTGAAAATAACTCAGGGTCAGGGGCAGAGAGGAGCGAGGGGAAGGGGACAGACTTAACTACCAAGGAGCAGTTGTGAGTGGGCGATTGCTGATACAGGGGCAGGATCTGGAGTTTGTTTATCTGCTTGCAGCATATGTGTACTACTCTCTGAGTGTATTTAGTAGTAGCTTCATCTGCATCAGCACTTAGGCTACAGTAAGCCTATACCTCTCTCCCGGCTTGCGTCTCTGCCACCACAGTAAGCAGGCACATGTAGGGACTGCAGTGCTCTGTGTGTTTCTACGGCAACTGGAATGAACGCCTTTGTCAGCACCAGTTAATGTTTTTATCAGTTAAAAAGGCATTAAATCCCCATTAAAAAGGGAGTTCTGTCATACATTTCCGAAGTAGGCAACAGCTACTTCTCTCTCTCTCTCTCTCTCTCTCTCTCTCTCTCTCTCTCTCTCTCTCTCTCTCTCTCTCTCTCTCTCTCTCTCTCTCTCTCTCTCTCTCTCTCTCTGTGTGTCTACCACATATCCCCTTTTCATCTCCAAGTTTTTTGCAGAGAGGCTGGGTACAATGGATATGGCTTGGCATGATGCTGGCGTCACATAACAAAGCTAAATGGATCAATTTGCAAGGCGTAAATAGCTTAAAGTAACTGCACTTGTTGTCACTTTGTGTTCTGGCTGACAGGTTGGGGCATTTTCACTCTATTAAAGAATGGAGCTAGCTACAAATACACCTCTCTCTCCTTCACCAGATGCCTGGCTGATGTTAGTCTCCACCAGACACAGCGTTAGATACGGGCTAAGGCAGAGCTGTGAAGAACTCTGTATAGGGCTACGGTAGCATCACGTCGAGTTAGCACCGTGTTTCCAGACGCCTAACTGATGTCAGCCAATGACTTTCAATCAGGCACTGGGTTGGACAAGGGATAAGACACAAGAGCAACAGAGCTCTAAAGTACTCCAACGGGCTTGAGACTACACAGGTCTCAAGGTTAATAAAGCAGTGTTCAGCATCCAACCAAATGATAAAGCCTCTCCATTCTGAACAGGGGTTGCTGTGTGGTGTCCTCCTCCTTCTTCTCTCCTGCAGCAGAAGACGTTTGCGGCCAGCCCATACTCGGACCCCATCACAGTGAAGCTCCACAGCGGTATGGCTCGCCATGCTGAGGACCCAGAGATGCTGTGGGTCATGGGCCCTGTCCTGGCCGTCGTACTCATCATCATCATCGTCATCGCTATCCTGCTCTTCAAGAGGTAAATACACCGCCGCGCCAAATATTTCATTGCTGCAATGAATGTGCGTCACGGCACTCTAGTGTTTGATGTGGATCGTTTTTTGCAAGTGCCCGCAACTGTACATGTGTGCTTGTGTTCTCAAAAAAGTGACATTACTGCTAAAGGCAGTGAGGACTCAACTGATAACTACAAACTTTGATAGTATGTGAAATTTTGAAAATCGAGTGTGCTTTAAATGCCAGGATGACGTACTCATTTTGGCACTTCATCTAGTAGAGTTCGCTACACAATTGTGAGGAGGAGAAATGTCTCTCCAGACTCACGTGTGTAGAGCAGACAGTGTCAAAAGAGGTGGTTAAATTGCATCGGCATGACAGTTGGCACAAATGCACAACATATACACTACATGACCAAAAGTATGTGGACACCTGCTTGTCGAAACATCTCATTCCAAAATCCTGGGCGTTAATATGGAGTTTGCTGCTATAAAAGCCCCCATTCTTCTGGGAAGGCTTTCCACTAGATGTTGGAACATTGCTGCTGGGACTTGCTTCCACTAGACCGTTAGTGAGGTCGGGCACTGATGTTGGGCGATTAGGCCTGGCTCACGGTCTGCATTCCAATTCATCCCAAAGGTGTTCGATGGGATTGTGGTCAGGGCTCTGAGCAGGCCAGTTAAGTTCTTCTTCCACATCGATCTTGACAAACCATTTCTGTGCATGGGGGCATTGTCATGCAGAAACAAGAAACTGTTGCCACAAAGGTGGAAGCACAGAATCGTCTAGAATGTCATTGTATGCTGTAGCGTTATGATTTCCCTTCACTGGAACAAAGGGGCCAAGGCTGAACAATGAAAAACAGCCCCAGACCATTATTCCTCCTCCCCCAAACTTGGGGTAGGTAGCAATCTCCTGGCATCCACCAAACCCAGATTTGTCTGTCAGACTGGAAGATGGTGATGCGTGCAGCGTGATTCAACACTCCATAAAACACGTTTCAACTGCTCCAGAGTCCAATGGCCGTGAGCTTTACACCACTCCGTCCGATGCTTGGCATTGCGCATGGTGATCTTAGGCTTGTGTGCGGCTGCTCGGGCATGGAAACCCGTTCCCGACTAACAGTTTATGCACCGACGTAGCTTCCACAGGCAGTTTGGAACCCGTATTGAGTGTTGCAACAGGGGACAACCAATTTGTATGTGCTACACACTTCAGCCATCGGTGGTCCCGTTCTTTGAGCTTGTGTGGCCTAACACTTCGCGGCTGAGGCATTGTTGTGCCAAGACGTTTCCACTTCACAATAACAGCACCTACAGTTGACCGGGGCAGCTCTATCAGGGCACAAATTTGGCGAACTGACTTCTTGGAACGGTTTCATCTTGTGATGGTGCCAGATTGAAAGGCTCTGCTCGATTTTATACACCTGTCAGCAACAGGTGTGGCTGAAATAGCCTAATCCACTCATTTGAAGGGGTGTCCACATACACTATACAAAAGTATTTGACCGCATCCCAAAATATGCTAATGAGCCCCACCAGTACATTGCCCCCACTTATGAATGGTGATATTCTAAATGTTGGGTAGAAACATGTCTGATTATACTTACAAGGTACCGAACTGTACCATGTGAGTTTATATGTGTACCTGTGAAGTGTACCTTTCACTTTTGTTTTACACTCCAGGGAACAACGCTGTACCCTAACCATACCCCATTTTTTGAGAGTGTGTTAATTCATGTTCCAAGGGATAACCATTAACCAGATGGCACTGCAGAAATATTGACGCACTCAACCAAGTGTGGTCACAGTACAAAATATATAAATCATCATCAATGATGATCAATAGAAGCAGGATGCGCCTGAGCTTAATTTCGAGTCTCATTGCAAAGGGTCTGAATATTTTATTTTTATTTTTTTGTGTTAAAATGTCTAAAAACGTGTTTTCGCTTTGTCATTGAAGGGTATTGTTTGTGGATTAATGAGGAAAATAGTTTATTAATCCATTTTAAAAAAGGCTGTAACTCAACAACGTGTCTGAATACTTTCCGAATGCTCTGTACATACATAAGTAAGTGGACACCCCGACAAATGAGTGGATTCGACAATTTCAGCCACACCCGTTGCTGACAGGTGTATAAAATTGAGCACACAGCCATGCAAACTCCATAGATGACCGGCAGTAGAATGGCCTTACTGAAGAGCTCAGTGACTTTCAATGTGGCACCATGATAGGATGCCACCTTTCCAACAAGTCAGTTTGTCAAATTTCTGCCCTGCTAGAGCTGCCCTGGTCAACTGTAAGTGCTGTTATTGTGAAGTGGAAATGTCTAGGAGCAACAACGTCTCAGCCGCGAAGTGGTAGACCACACAAGCCCACAGAACGGGACCGCCGAATGCTGATGCGCGAAACGCGTAAAAATCTTCTGTCCTTCTGGTTGCAACAATACTGAGTTCCAAACTGCCTGTGGAAGTAACGTCAGCACAAGTACTGTTCGTCGGGAGCTTCATGAAATGGGTTTCCGTGGCCGAGCAGCCGCACACAAGCCTAAGCTCACCATGCGCAATATCAAGCGTCGGCTGGAGTGGTATAAAGCTCGCCACCAATGGACTCTGAAGCAGTGGGAATAAGTTCGCTGCAATGTTGAATCACGCTTCAGCATCTCCCAGTCTGATGGACGAACCTGGGTTTGGCGGATTCCAGGAGAATGCTACCTGCCCGAATGCATAGTGTCACCTGTAAAGTTTGGTGGAGGAGGAATTCCGGTCTGGAGCTGTTTTTCATGGTTCGGGCTAGGCCCCTTAGTTCCAGTGAAGGGAAATCTTAATGCTATATCGTACAATTCCATTCTAGATGGTTCTGTGCTTCCAACTTTGTGGCAACAGTTTTGGGAAGACCCTTTCCTGTTTCAGCATGACAATCAATACCCCCATGCACATAGCGAGGTCCATACAGAAATGGTTTGTTGAGATTGGTGTGGAAGATCTTGACTGGCCTGCATTCGTTGGAGTTCAGTGGTTACTCCATCAAGACAGATAGACATTCATCTAGCTTCAGCCTGAAGTCCTATAGGCTCTGTGAGACTCTCTCCTTGGAGTGGGCATTGATATGGGAGGTATCTCAGTCAGGTAGCCTGTGGCCATGCTCTCCCAGAGTTGGCCCAGCCGTGTTTTCGCTGCTCTCTTTGAATGTAGCTGTCCTTAGAGTTTCTAGCTGAGCTAGCGTAAGAGAGAGAGGGAAGAACAGGGGATCCATATGCATCTTCCGCTAATAATGAAATCTCAGCTAGCTAGCACACTGCTGGGATGGGACGAGCTGGTCCTCCTTCCTCTGTCTTCTTCTTCTGTCTGTTCAACTTTCTTCTCCTCTTTTGTCACCCTTCTCTCTTACTGTTTGTTCAGTCTTTGAGTTGCTGGGCTTGTGGTAGTGTAGCTCTCCTTACTTCTCAGATGCTTCAGCTCTGCTTGAACAAAAAAGGGAATCAGGTGCTTGACTTGATCAAAATGACTTAATCATTTAAAAAAGCATTCCAACATGCTTGGCCTCACCTTAATTCTCCTCACTCTGGCGATCAGAAGGAGCCAGACCTCAACTCGCTCTTACACAACAACCCAGGAAAGTAATAAGCTGAACTCAGCTGAACTAGTAATTCAAAGTATTTCTCTGTGGAAAAGTCCAGGCAAGGCTGACTTAGATGGCAGGAGGGTGGAGGATTTCTTCACAGCAAATGAGAAGAAATCTTTTGAAGTGTCCCAATTTAACATGCCTATTTGACTGCATAGGGCTATAACTCTCTGATGTCCATGCCAGGACACATAGCAACTTTTTATGACTTGGAAGTCATTTTGCTGGAATGGATTGTATTCAAATATAAATTAATGTAAACGCTACAAAACACAGTACAAGAGGCAGATCTATAGACATTTCAACAGTTGCAAAAGTATATAAGGTGAAACAGCTTATTATATAATAACCCCATCATCATCTGTCCACACAATGTAGTAGGATAACATAGTTGATACCAGGACGTCAGTTGCAGGATGCAGCCTACTGTATTTCCACTGAGCTAGTACAATATCTACCTCAAGTAACCTGAGAGAGCAGAGTGCACCATCATCAAGCCTGTCCAACTGCAGAGAATATAATTATCTCCTGAATTCCCCACATAGCAGATATGTAGATCCTATTTTTCTTTTCTCCAGCATATGTATCTTAAGAGAATGGGTTGTAAAGAAGAAAAAAAAAAAGATATTTAAACACTTGTTGAAGATGATCACAGTGACAGGGATTGAGATCTGGGCCCCTGGAGGAAAAAAACTCATTTTCAAAATGTCAGCGTTATTATCTGAATAAAACCGCTGGGCTGAGAGAGGAGAGAGAGAGAGAGAGGGTGGGAGGGAGGTGTGAAGTAAAGAGCTTGTATTAGCCAGATGCTGTTCTCCATCCACTGCTTCTATGCTTTAACCCTGTAATTTAATCCTCCTCCCTCTCTCCCTCCCTCTCTCTGTTTTCTCCCTCGCTCACTTTCCCCCTGCTTTCTGTGAACGCAGCAAACAAGAAAGGTTAGTACTTCTCTCCTGTTTTACACCCGTACACCACTTTCCCCCCTCTCAACCCTGGCTTGGCTGTCAATCTGCAGCACACGCTTCCTCTCCCCTCCCCCTAAGGCGTCAGCATGCTAAGGCGTCAGCTGGCTGAACGAGTGTGCTTGCATAGTCCCTTAAAAGACCTTCGCTTGAAAAAACAAAACGTTTTTACATCAAATTAAGACGTTATTGCAGTATTTCTAAAGTGAAAATATGTGCATCAAACCGATTCGTCTCTCGTTGAATGACAAAAAACCCACTTAATTGAAGAACCCCTGCCATTCTCGACGAATGGGAGTAGACTTTGGCCTCAAACTTTTTGCTGTTGTGCCCAAACAACTGATAAAACCCTCGCCGAGACACAAACTAACAAAAACGTCACAAAAGGTAGTCGAATTGGGAAGGCATGTGGACAGATGCCTTTACTCCTCTATAAGATGTGCTTCTGGGTCAGGCTGCTCCACTCTGTTCTGTTCTGACTGATGCCTGATGTAGAGAGTCAGAGTGACAGACTGACATGCTCTTTGTTTCTACTACACTGTCAAGATCACACATAGCGAGGTCCAGTATGCGATCGATTCTTTTTCTACTACTCTTTTTACTGACTCGAAAGTCATGATTCGTTTTTCTGAGTGACTCGTTCATTTTAGTCGTTCTTTTGGCCTGCTAGCAGTAGGATTGATATACAGTCCTCCGACTCAACAGCTCTAGAGATGTGCTCTGACCAACAACTGTCTGTCATAATTACTCAAAGGAAAATAGATCATGCTGCAGGCAGCATAGGGGATAAAAATATATGTTAACTGACAATTCATCTCACGGTGCAAAAATGAACGCAATTCATTAATTATTGAATGTTATGATGGAATCGGCTTTGTAGAATCAAAGCATGTACAGCCTCTACTAAACAAACTTGAACTCGAGAACAAATAGATTGGGGGGGGGGGGCTGCAGTTCGCAAACCATACTGTGCTTATCACCCTCACGGCAATCGAGCGATGCACTCCTCCAACAGTCGTTCACAATCTAGATCCAGATGTGGCCACAACTAGACCTTGTTTCAAATGTATAAAGACATCATCTTATTTGTATCCCTAGCAATCAACAAATGTAGGCCTACATTGTTTAAACAACAAGTCTCAGTCACAAATGACAGCTTCAATAAGCACAGCACGGTAAACAACAGGTGAACGAGAGGCTTGTCGGATTATGACAGTTTTCAGTTCATCGTTCGCCGGTAGGGGCTCCTGCCTGCCAACTGTGATGAACGAGAGGCTTGTAGAATCAGTACTCTTTCAAGTTTTCAGTTCATCGTTCGCTGGTGTGGGGTCCTGCGTGTTCTGGCCATTACTCAAATGAACAAAATTAGTCTACAGAATCGTTCTTTTGACTGAACTTCCCATCACTATCACACATCACACCTTTCTTTGACTGTTTTTTTTTCACAAGAGACATGTCTGGCTCTTGACTGGTTGTGTGTCTATGTGTGTGCATCTGTGTGTGTGTGCATGTGTGTGTGTGTGTCCACGCATGTCGTGTTTGCGCGTGTGAGCACGCAAATATGTGCATGCGTGTGTGGGCAATGTTTACAGGCAGCTTTGAGAAATATCTTTGATCTCGTTGATCTGTCGAGTTACATCTCTCTGAGAGTTCATAGTCTGTGGTTTCTCCTTTGCCCGGTTCCCAACACCCACACACACCTGCAGCCCTGATGCCTTGCAAGCTAAATGCAAAAAGTGGAGTTACATGTCGTTTCCTAGGCAATAGTCAGAATAACAAAGCACGCTTTCCCACACTTCCTTATTTCCTGCCTCCATGCTTTATTACGATCTCCAGTACAATCCTCATCTCGCCGTCCATCTCCATGGATGTGTCCTAAATGGCATCTTATTTCCTGTATAGTGCAGCTCTATTGACCAGAGCCTTAAGGGCTTTCGTCAAAAGTAGTGCACTGCAGTTACAGTTGGAAGTTTACATACACTTAGGTTGGAGTCATTAAAACTCGTTTTTCAACCTCTCCACAAATGTCTTGTTTACAAACTATAGTTTTAGCAAGTCAGTTAGGACATCTACTTTGTGCATTTTTCCAACAATTGTTTACAGACAGATTATTTCACTTATGATTCACTTTATCACAATTCTAGTGGGTCAGAAGTTTACATACACTAAGTTGACTGTGCCTTTAAACAGCTTGGAAAATTCCAGAAAATGATGGCTTTAGATGCTTCTGATAGGCTGATTAATATTATTTGAGTCCATTTGAGGTGTACCTGTGGATGTAATTCAAGGGCTACCTTCAAACTCAGTGCCTCTTTGTTGGCATCAAGGGACAATCAAAAGAAATCATCCAAGACCTCAGAAAAAATTGTAGACCTACAAGTCTGGTTCATCCTTAGGAGCAATTTCCAAATGGCTGAAGGTACCACGTTCATCTGTTCAAACAATAGTACGCAAGTATAAACCCCATGGGACCACGCAGCCATCATACCGCTCAGGAAGGAGACGCGTTCTGTCTCCTAGAGATGAATGTACTTTGGTGCAAAAAGTATAAATCAATTGCCGAACAGCAAAGGACCTTGTAAAGATGCTGGAGGAAACAGGTACAAAAGTATCTATATCCACAGTAAAATGAGTCCTATATCAACATAACCTGAATGGCCGCTCAGCAAGGAAGAAGCCACTGCTCCAGACCCGCCATAAAATAAGCCTGACTACGGTTTGCAACTGCACATGGGGACAAAGATCATACTTTTTGGAGTTATGTCCTCTGGTCTGATGAAACAAAAAGAGAACTGTTTGGCCATAATTACCATCGTTATGTTTGGAGGAAAAAGGGGGAGGCTTGCAAGCCGAACAACACCATCCCAACCTTGAAACACGGGGGTGGCAGCATGATGTTGTGGGGGTGCTTTCCTTAAGGAGGGACTGGTGCACTTCACAAAATAGATGGCATCATGAGGGAGGAAAATTATGTGGATATATTGAAGCAAATGGGTATTGAAGCAAATGGGTATTGAAGCAAATGGGTCTTCCAATTGGACAATGACCCCAAGCATACTTCCAAAGGTGTGGCAAATGGCTTAAGGAGAACAAAGTCAAGGTATTGGAGTGGCCATCACAAAGCCCTGACCTCAATCCTATAGAAAATGTGTGGACAGAACTGAAAAAGTGTGTGCGAGCAAGGAGGCCTACAAACCTGACTCAGTTATACCAGCTCTGTCAGGAGGAATGGGCCAAAATTCACCCAACTTATTGTGGGAAGCTTGTGGAAGGCTACCCAAAACGTTTGACCCAAGTTAAACAATTGAAAGGCAATGCTACCAAATACTAATTGAGTGTATGTAAACTTCTGACCCACTGAGAATGTGATGAAAGAAATAATAGCTGAAATCATTCCCTCTACTATTATTCTGACATTTCACATTCTTAAAATGAAGTGATGATACTAAGATGATACTAAATGACCTAAGACAGGCAATTTTTTTATAGGATTACATGTCATTAATTGTCAAAAAATGAGTATGAATGTATTTGGCTAAGGTGTATATAAACTGTAAGTTTAGGGCTAGTAACATGACTGACACCTCTCATAGACAGCTGTGATAGCATGGCATCACTAATAGCTGCCCCTGAGACAGAGTTAGGTGAGCACATCAGCAGCAGCACTCAGCGATGGAGGCTGCTGCACATGACATGTTAGCGCAATGTTAGCGCTACCCAGAGAAACGAACGCATGCTTTAATGCATTTGCTTGGCAGCAGCTGTAACATGTCAACACTTAAGACCTCAGTTATCATGCTCGCGCTAGGAGACGTGTGTTGTGCATTGGGAATGGAGGAGATGTGCTCTCTCTCTGTTTCTCTCTCTCCCCTCTTCCTACTTTCCTTCCTCCTCTCCCTCTCTTTCTTTCTCTCCTCTCGCTACTCCATCCCCCTTTCCTCTTCCCCAAGTCCCCCCTCTCCCACTCCCCTCTCTCCTTCCTTCCCTCCCTCCTTCTCTCTTTCTCTCCACCTCTGTAATTAGCCAGCCTTGCTAGTCTGTCACTGCAACTGATCCGTTAATTGCTCAGCCTGTTTGTTTTCACACATTCATATGGGGGAAATTAGAGGTTTTAATGAGCGTAAACCTAAAACTGTGTCACCACTTCCCCCCCAGCTGTGTAGACAGTAAATTGGGCCCTCCACACATAAACGGCCTCATCTGGGGAACCAACGAACACAGCCCGGCAGACAGTGTTATTTAACAGCAGCATACTCAAATTGCACCCTATTCCCTATATAACGCATTACTTTTGACCAGATCTGAGGGCTGTGGCTATGGTCAAAAGTAGGGCATTATATAGCAGGGATGGTGCAGTTTTGGACATAAAACAAATGTACTTATGTATGTGTGCTGTATTTATATTATGCATTCTGTATGTTGACTTTGTGTCTTGTCTGTCTTGGACATGGTCTATTACTGGAAGCACCTATTCATTAAGTCAATTTCCGGGTATGTGTACATGCGATTCTGGGATTCTGATCTGACTCTGAAGAGTAGATGTGTGCCTCTGCTTCAGGAAGTTACAAATCTCAACATGTCTTTTAACTACCTGCAAATTGAGCATCGTCTCTGTATCTGGTATCTTCCACATCACTGCAGAAATAAACAGATCTGTGTAAGGGGTTGACCATCCCAAGCCAGCAGGCCCCTGCTGTATGGTTACATTCCAATGTCTAAAGGCCTTTTAGCATGCCACTTAGAATACATGCCAAATACATTACATTCTAAATAGTAGTGTGAATTTTGGAACAGAGAATATACTGTGTTTACATCTCCTCTTATGGCCTATCCTCCCTGCCTCTCTCCGCAGGAAACGAGCATCTCCCTCTGCCAAGGATGAGCACTCTGTTGGGGTGAAGGACTCTCTGCTGGCCCACTCCTCTGACCCTGTGGAGATGAGACGACTTAACTACCAGACACAAGGTATAGACGCACACAAACACAAACTCACCCACCCAAACACACTTGCAGACCAGACTGATCACTAGACACACGCTGCAAATTCGGACGTTTGAAAAGGTCCTAAGAACGTCGATAGGCCTTTCTCTGCACTCACCCCCAAAAAACACTGGGAACAAACTCATGATTCTCGGAGTCGGAGCACGCTGCTCAGACCACTGTGCTATCGCAGTTCACAATGTTCTAGCAAGCTGCCAGAACACTGTAAATACTGATGATACCTGATGGTAATAGTGCGTTGTTTTTCATTATTTTTGTTTTGAGCCTCCCGTAAACCATAGTCCTAACCTTAACCACTCGGGAATGAACACATACAGTTAACCCTTTGAGTTGTTTCCGTTTCACCCCTGTAACCACATGGGATTAACCCTGTGACCATGCAGAATGAACGGGTCAAAAATAGACCTTCATCCATAATACGTTGAATTTCGAAGTGAAACTTTGAGATCTTGTTGAGCAGACAAAACAACCCACACAGACGCACTTAAGTTTAGCAACCATGGCCAAACTTTCCACTTTGCCTACAGTCAAATTTCTAACAAGGTTGCTTATAAAACCTGGCCTCGAGCCACCTCCACTGGTCACACTCTTATGCTTTGATAAATTCTGGTAAATGTGTAGATTTTTGTAACCACTTTGATAGGAGAAGCAATGTAATGCAGCTCACAGGACAGCTTTGGAAGATGTAATAGGAAAACCATCTGAGTTCTCAGTGTATATGCAGCTAAATTAGATTCAGCTAAATTAGAATAATATCAGATGCTGGTTATCTCAAATTAAAGTTTGTCGACATTCAATTATGCCGACTATCATCGGTGGAATGTACCTGCTTTACTGCAAACCACATTCTCCAGTGTAAAAATAAAATAAACACAGTTTGTTTAAATCAACACTGAAAGTATTGAATTTGTGGACCCATATAGACATCGGGAACCGTGTTAAATTAACACTGCTTAGTTTAAACCCTTATTCAAATATTTCCCAGAGTGCCTGATCTTTCAAATAAAAAAAACACCCATGACTGTATTTGTTAGTGACTGAGATATATGCTTGTTGCATTCATCCATTTTCAGCCCTTCTGACTTCACCAAGTGAGAAACAAAATGTGTTTTTGTAGCACAATACCTTACACATTTCATACAGCCTTATTTTAAGGGTCTTGTATTACCCTAATAGAGTGACCTGAAACTCATATACATCTCTTTGAACCAAAACCACACCCATCATTATTATATTTCCCAGCATGCTCTATTGCAGGTTGGGTTTTGGAATTGTTTGTTTCAGTATCTATGTTTGTGCACATGCATTGATGCATTGGAGGGTCCCGAGTGGCGCAGCGGTCTAAGACACTGCATCTCAGTGCTAGAGGCGTCACTACAGAGCCTGGTTCAATACAAGGCTGTATCACAACCAGTCGTGACTGGAGCCCATAGGGCGGTGCACAATTGTTCCAGCATTGTCCGGGTTAGGATTTGGCCGGGGTAGGCCATCATTGTAAATAAGATTTTGTTCTTTACTGATTTTCCTAGAAAAATAAAGGTTACATTTTTTGGGGGGCGTTAGTTACATTTCTTGGGGGGCATTAGTTACATTTTTTGCACCCGTTACTGAAAAGTTTGGTCCAGTGTAAATGTCTTAGGTAGTCTCCGCACAATGTTCCTAATCCTGGAAGTCATTCCGAATGCAGATGAATACAACTGTCAACTGTTGGATATCCTAACTCTGGCTGGATTCAATAGGAATTACACATCACTTTGCAAACTGGCATAAAGTGACTTGCAGGTAGAATTGGAAAATGATGATACATTTCCCAGGCTTTCCAGAAATCCTGGTTGCAAGTTTCCTGGAAATGTAAGAGGGAAATCTGAAATATTTCGGTCAATTTTGATAACCCTAATTCCTTCCTGGCCTGAGGTATGAACTGGGGTACAATTAATGCACTTAAAAAGGTACAAAGGATGATCTTACAGAGTACCACTACAGTTACAAGTGTTTGTACCCCTTTAGGCACAAATCTAAACCTTTTATTGTGTGTAATACAATGGCCTGAAAGTTGTGGTTTACAGGCCACATAGGGCCTGCAAGTCACATTATGGTGGCTTACACATCACCTTTGTATGTTCTATTGGAATCCAGTCAGTGTAATAATATATAACCTTTGGAACCTGTTTTCAGAATGGGTTGGGAAGACTACACTATGAGACTACCTAAAGCAGGACTTTCCAACCCAGTTCCTGGAAAGCTACCATCCTATAGGTTTTCACACCAACACTAATCTTGCATACCTGACTCTAATAACTAGCTGGTTGATAAACTAAACCAGGTTAGTTACAACTGGGGTTGGTGCGAAAACATACAGGAGGGTAGCTCTCCAGGAATGAAGTGGGCGAGACTGGAGCTAAAGCATCTAAACTAGAACAGCCATTTCAGAAACAGGTGCAATAATTCTAAGTAACATATTGGATCAGTTTAGAAAATATTTGTAATTTTTATTTGAGTGGCATACTACTAATTAATTAATCCATGTACATGCACAAACAGATAATGAAACAAACCATTTTTTAAAATCAAACTGCAATAGAGCATACTGGGAAACATGTTAATGATTGTCATGGTTTTGGTTCATAGTGATGTGTATGAGTTCCAGGCTCCTGTATTTGGGTAAAACTCGGCACTCAAAGTAAAGCCTTATAAAATGTGTATGGCGTTGTGCTAAAGTGGCACTCCAGTCTCCTTTTCACATGATTTAACATCTGATTTACTTAACAAAAGGCACATCTCAATAGGTGGTACAGTTAAGTCATGACATAGCACAGCACCACTATTTTGCTTAAAACATAATTTGTGTACCCTTTAGTGTGTGGACATGACTGTATTTTATACTTGGGATATTTCTTTTCAACAGGAGAAGTTCAAAAATCACTTTGGTGATGTCTTTAAAAAAAAATGTATAATAACATATTCAATTAGGATCTCACTTGGTGAAGTCCATGGAACCAAAAATGGATAAATGCAGCAATGATGTCTCTGTCACAAACAAATACAGTCATGGGTGGTAACTACAATTTACTCAAAAGCTAAGGTATTCTCGGAACTACATTAAGCAGTGTGTTAATTTCACACTTTCTCAGTGTTATTTGTTTTTGTTTTTAAAACTGGAGAATTTTCTGTGTGGATGTCATCATCTTGTCTTTGTTTGTATTGGGAGGGTTGAGGATGAGAAGGATTGTAAGTTAACAAGGCCTAATGTATAGGATCATATCAATCTTGTAGTATTTGTAGTACTTGGGTTGAGGTGAAGTTGGTATACTCTATGCAAAGAGATACTGTAGTTGAGGATTGAAGGTACCATCTGTCGATCGACAACTCAAAGCGCTGGTTTTAGTCTGAAAGTTGAGATGTCCTCTCCCTCTAAACTTCCATTTATGACCTTAAGAAGCCTAAATGGTCTCTTATCATACCGTTAAACTTAAATTAAAAGCTGTCTCAAATAGCCTCCTGTCCTTTTTAATAGCCGGGCGAGCAAATAAACGTATGTTTTAAATAAATAACGGGCAAGCAGGGTTCTGGTCAAATGTCGTGCACTATATAGGGAATTGGGTGCCATTTGGGACATAGCCTCTGTGCCTCTTCTAATGGGCTGCAATGACCCAGCTTGCTAATTAACTACCGTTGGAAGCAGCGTTGAACTCGAATATAAGCCCACAGAATCACTCGCCCTTTCTTTCTGTGCTTCCTCCTCTCCTCTCTCTCAAGCACTTTCTTCCTGTGCTTCCTCCTCTCCTCTCTCTCTCTCTAGCACTTTCTTCCTGTGCTTCCTCCTCTCCTCTCTCTCTAGCACTTTCTTCCTGTGCGCTCTCTCACCCTTTTCTCGCTTTCTCACTCTGTCTCCTGCTGTCACTCTTTCTTACTCTATGCAGTCTCTCTCTCTCTCTATTTCTCTCTCTCTCTCTAACCTTTCATCTCATCTCTCTCCCCTCCATCCCTCCACGCTGGGGTGTTTTGAAGCTAGATCCTTCACAGGGATCCTCTTTAGTATTTGTTCTAGTAATGTGCTATTAGATGGGCAGCTTGTGGGTCTCTAGCAGTGGGGGACCTGTCTGATGTTGTTTACACAAATAGAGGCAGGTATGTTGTTGACTAGGTTGCCTCTTACCTTGTGTGTCCTTCATGAGCAACAATGAAGAACAGCGCTAGACATCAGGCGTGTCCTCAGTTCTTCACTATCGATGCCTCTGTTTCATACTAAAGCACTCTATGATACTTTAATATAGGGTAGTAGTACATACAGTATAGTCTGTCTTATGTCTAAGACAGTTATGTGTCAGGGTACGTTTGGACTGTCATGGTAGCCCGGACCCAATACCATGAGGTTAAATCGAACAGTTCAATTTGGATCCAGGCTATTGTCATGGATGGAGACCTCCTGGAATTGCATCATTCCTCTCAGTTTCAGCCTAACAAACTGACTCTCTTCAGTTTTGAAAACCTTGGTGCTCTTTCTCTATCCCCCTTTATCTCTCTCCTAATCCTTCTTTACCCTCTTCTCCCCTCCTTTTCCTCTCTTCCTCCTTTAACATGAATGATCCCTCTGGTATTGGCTGTTGAGTATGACACACCGACCTCCCCCATCTTCTCCCCACAGGTTCCAGTGCCCTCAGTTGTCCGAACACTCCAAGTTAGTTTTCATTCCTCCTGTGTTTTCTACCTATTTAAGCATATCCTCTTTCCTTCTCTTTCTCTCTCTCTCTCTCTCTTTGATCTCTCTGTGATCTCTCTCTCTCTCTGATCTCTCTCTCTCTCTCTCTGATCTCTCTCTCTCTCTCTGATCTCTCTCTCTCTCTCTCTCTCTCTGATCTCTGAGTCACTCTGCATCAGTTCTCTCAGTAGCACAATCACAGCTCAGACTGTGCTTCAGGGGGAGTTGGAATATGCAAAAAAAACACATTTCCAATTCACACATGTACAAGTGTGGATTATATGTATGTGTAAATTGGAAATGTGATTTTTTTTCTTGCATATCTCAACTCCCCCTGAGGCACAGTCTGAGCTGTAATGGGACAAATATAACTACCCATCAATTACTTATTAGTGTTAGAACTGATCCTGATCTGTACATACAGTAGTTAGTTTATGTAGTCAGTGACTGTTGCACCAAAACCGACAGCAAGTGTTGTGATGGTGCTACTTTGGGAGCTGAGTTGGAACACCCCCCCCCCCACACACCCACCCCCTCTTCCTCCAAGAACACCCACCTCCACCCTCTCTATTCATCCTCCACTGCTGATTTCTGTATGTCACCCACTAAGGCCACCTCATCTCGGCTCCATGCTAGCTGCACCTCCTCTGTGAGCATCTGAATGGTAGCTCAGTCTGCTGGATCCTCCCACCCCCTTCCACTCCACCCCCCCCCCCCCCCCCCATCCCCACGAGCTGTGTCACTTCCTTTCAACAGGCTGGCCTCAGAACTGCTACCTGTCACCGCTGGCTGAGAACTATCCACAGTGTTTGATTGGATGGCTGTTTGTGGGAGGTCAGGGGTTATAGAAGAGAGTCAGGGTTTAGAGGTCAGAGCTTAGGGTCTTTAATAATAAGCCAATAAGATAAGAACGCAGTAATATGCATAGAGCCTCTATTGACAATGATTGAATTAATTTATTATTTGAATCAATATTATATGTTTGATACATTTGTGTCTGTGTTTGTTGTTTAGTGGTGTCTGTGTCTCGGTCTGTCCTGTCATTTTGGAGGATAATCCATTTGCTATTGCTTTGAGGACAAGCAGAGATGAAAGATTGTTCCTGCATCAAGTCCTGAGCTCTTTTACCGCTGAAAAAGATGATATACTGTACCTGTATGTGTTCTGTTTATAAGTCCCGCGCTTTGAGGTTACAATTTCAGCATCATTCGTTTCAGGATCAATAGCTATATATCACCTGGTAGCAAATGTATATGGTATATCTTCTAAAGTATTGTTTTGCTTTGTGACAATATCATTACTAATGTATTAAGATGTTGGTCTTATGTAGCTATAGCAAGGGATAGTTTGCACCTACCATTTCATGGAAAATTGGAAAGTGACCTGTTGTTAAAGCATGATGCTCTGAACATCCTCTCTCTCTCTCTCTCTCTCTCCACACACTTCTTTCCATATCACCACTCTCACTGAGCTCTGCTCTTTATTATCACACTTGCATCAGTTCACTGGTTGCATATCTCACATTCAGTGTGTGTATGTCTGTTGTGTGCATGCATGTTTGCAGGTTAGCTTTTTCGTCATGAATACTGTTCTGGAGGCAGCTCTGCAGAATGGTCACTAGCTTGCACAGCCACAAAGTCACAACATCTGATTTTAAACGTAACATTAACCTTAACCACACTGCTAACCCTAATGCCTAACCTTAACCTTAAATTAGGATCAAAAAGCACATTTTGTTTTCATAAATGTTTACAATATAGCCAATTTTGACTTTGCAGCTGGCACATCTAGCAGAAATCGCTCAGTTCTGCCTCCAGGACCACTCTCATCCCAATAAACGTCAACCTGCTGCAAATGTGTGTGCGTCCATATATCACACTGTGTTGTACTTTTCATCCATAGCTTAAGGAAAGTTTTATGTACCACTGTAAATAGGTAACATTCTTCCTCTCTCCTTCAGGGATGATGGAGCACCCTTTCATCTCCACCACTGATCTGGCTAACCACATCGAGCGACTTAAGGCCAACGACGGACTCCGCTTCTCACAGGAGTATGAGGTAACTACCCCTGCTCTGCTCTGCCATGCTGATCACCACTGGCTGTCTACAACTCAGTTCGCTCATATACTGTAGTCTCTGTAGTCTCTAGATCTATAATCTCTCTCAACAGATTAGCTTGACACTTTGATTATGGCTCACACACTGCTCTGCAACGACTGGCTGTCTTTATCACTACACTCTTAGAAAAAAATGTGCTATTTAGGAACTAAAAGGGTTCTTCGGCTGTCCCCATAACCCTTTGAAGAACATTTTTTGGTTCCAGGTAGAACCCTTTCGTGGTCAATGACACAGTCGATGACGTGGCATGCAACCATTGGTTGATGCATAGAACGTCTCGGCAGGGGAACGCAACGCAACCATTGGGCGGATTCTATTATGCTGAGCCAGTGAGATGCCAATGAGATGTTTTGCTCAATAAGCAGACCAGAGTGAGCCTTCCCCAATCAGAACATTTTTGGGGGTGTCTCTAGGGTGTCTTTATTTCTCTGCCTTGAATTTCTTCACTCTTGTTGGCTCGTGATAGCTAAGAGTATCTATTATATTGACAAGATCTTCAAGTAACCGCTCTAACAATGAAAATACATGTCCTAAAATATGGAAGGCAGGCAGCAGGAGACGAGATCAGGTGGGACCATTCTAGCCAGTGAGAGAGCAGATACGTGTGTGAACAACAAGCACTACTAAGTTGCAGAATGGCACGTGTGTCCACTTATAAGAGTGCATTTGTAACAACCTAGACATTATGCTATTTGATCACATAAGCGTCATGTAAATTGACACTCTCTCATAGACTTCCATGCAAAAATATCTGCTTATCTGGCAGGGGCAGATTTTGGACAGAGGATATCCTCTCGCTTCACCTCTTCCGAACTGGTGATAGTTAGTGATAGTGATGCACAAGCTAGGCCTATTTGGAACATTGCTCATCTACACACACACTTTGTTCTGCCGTTTGGAATAGAGCGGGAGTCTGTGATTGGCCTCCAACACACACATTTGTATAAGTATAATTCTAATACGGTCATGACCACTCAAAGTGTAGTAGTCGTCAGAGTACCGTGAGTGTCTTTAATAGGTTATGCATACAGTTTAAATGATGTTTTAGTGGTGAGGGTTGGGAAAGAAGCCCAGACTTTGTCAACTGTTGTCATTTTAAAGGGTGAACTTAGCAATTAGGTAGAATTATGCAAATAGCTAGTAAAAAGTCTGAGCTAAAATTCTCACTCTGGTTTGTATGGGCAACACATACACCCTTCTTCTTAATTGCCTACGATTAGTGATTCATGATCACTGCCAGCTACTGAGTAGTGAGTGCTGCCCTGCACCAGTCTCTCCCTGCCTGCGCTGTATTCAGACAGGTGAAAACAATGTCAGTTGTTAGTTGATTGTGCCTTACTCTGTTTGGCATGTGCTGTCCAACTCAAACGTTTCCTCAGTAGTGGGGACTGATGTCTTTTGCTGACACAGAGGAAGGAAGCAACACCATATGTTCAGGGAGCGTCGAGTCACGCAGAGATGACACATTTAGGATTGGGACTTTGCAAACAGTTTATGAGAGGGCTTGGCTGTGTAATGTACGCTGGGGAGTGACGACAGGTATTAATCAGGCTGTTCACCAGACACAATCACCTACTAATGTGCCTCGCTAGATTAGGATATCATCGGGAAAAAGAATGGGAGACGCTTTTTGAATACCACTGCGTCGCTGCTGCATCGTTCAGCTATAGCAAATGATAGGTCTGTTTAACATGTCTTGTGCGTTCGATTCACTGCATTGCCTGTGTGGCTCTTTTTCCCTCGGTGGATCTGTAGACAGGTTCCATAAACAACAACGACAAGCGCACACAACCATGCGTACACACACACACACACACACTGTAAGACTTTTCTGTAATTTCAACAGTAAAACACTGTAGAACGCACAATAAAATACCTTAAATGTCTTTTTACAGATTTAATGATTGTGCATTGTGGGAAAATGTTGTGGGCTGGGAAAGCTTCTATGGCTTATTAACCTATTTTAAGACTTGCATTTGAGGCTATATTTGTTGCACCCTTGAGTGAGAATGCTGTATCCACACAAAATACAGTAATATTCTGTACTTTAGGAAGCTTGAACCCCCCCATTCCCCCACTTTGTTATTAGGTAGAATTAAGTAGAATTATGCAAATAGCTAGTAAAAAGTCTGAGCTAAAATTCTCACTCTGGTTTATATGGGCAACACACACACACACACACACACACACACACACACACCTTTCTTCATAAGCCTACGATGAGTGATTCATGATCACTGCCTTCTACTGAGTGGTGAGTGCTGCCCTGCACTAGTCCAAGACTCTCATTAGGGATTCCTTCATTCTCCTTGCCTGAGCTGTATTCAGACAGGTGAAAACAATTACAGTTGTTAGTTGATTGTGCCTTACTCTGTTTGGCACGTGCTGTCCAACTCAAACGTTTCCTCAGTAGTGGGGACTGATGTCTTTTGCTGACACAGAGGAAGGAAGCAACACCATATGTTCAGGGAGCGTCGAGTCACGCAGAGATGACACATTTAGGATTGGGACTTTGCAAACAATTTATGAGAGGACTTGTCTGGTAATGTACGCTGGGGAGTGACAGCAGGTATTAATCAGGCTGTTCACCAGACACAATCACCTCCTAATGTGCCTCGCTAGATTAGGATATCATCTGAAAAAGAATGGGAAATGCTTTTTTCTTCACTTATAGCAAACAATAGGTCTGTTTAACATGTCTAGTGCGTTCGATCTACTGTATAGCCCATGTGTCTGTTTTTCCCTCGGTGGATCTGTAGACAGCTGACATAAATTACAGCCCGCTTACGCGTTGACACACACACAGTATGGCTGACAGTGTCTGGCCGAGTGGCTGAAAGACATTGTTTGCTGTATTTATCAATAGATACAACAGAGCATGCACCCCAAATGGGTCCCTATTCAGTGCACTATTTTGGACCATGACTCAAAATAAGTTACCATTTGGGAGGCAACCTGAGAGATGCACCTGTCTCCCGACTCCAGAATACGCCTCTGATTCAACGAGGGCCTGGATGTGATGTCATTTATGTCAAACATTTATTGTAAAATGTACAGAAACTTACTGGCAGCAATTGGCCAGTAAGTTACTGTAATTCATTTTACAGTAACAGCTACTGAAAACCATTTTATGGAACCAAAAATGTTACTGTAATTTAATTAACAGTACCAATTACAATTACAGCATATTACTGTAAATACCTAGTGACATATTAGTGTTCTTTGAAAGTTTTCATTTAAACATGTACATTTTGGTCATTTAGCGAGTGCACTTGTCCTTACAACAAGTAAAAATGTTTCTGTAACTGTTAACAAACGCTTCCAACCTGTAGTGATGCTATGCTTGATACCAGAGATCTAAGGCATGAGTTGAAATCGCTAAGAACCTAACTTCGAAGCAGTGTACCGATGCGTGTATCATTTTATCAGAAGTATGTAATCAATGATGTACGAACCTTAGTACTTTTGCAAACCATGTGTTGCAAAATGCGAGATTCCACTGATTTCACCCTGGTTCCGGTGAAACTCATAGTGATTACATGGCAAAACAGATGAAAATGACATGGCTGGCCACTCAACCATTAAAGGCTTGAGACTTGCTCCCACTCTGATCTGTTCCCTAGATAAATTAAGTTCTTACAGAACTACTACCACATATCAGTTAATTTTGTACAGCATTCTCACTAACGGTGCAACAAATGTGCGTGCGTGCGTCACAACTTCCGCCGAAGTCGGCTCCTCTCCTTGATAGGGCGCTGTTCGGCGGTCGACGTCACCGGCTTTCTAGCCATCGCCGCTCCATTTTTCATGTATCCATTTGTTTTGTCTTGTTCCCTGCACACCTGGTTTTCATTCCCCAATCAAATCAAATGTATTTATTCCTCTGTTCCCCATGTTTGTGTGTAGGATTGTTTGTGTTACGTGCATTTTGATATTGTGGATATTGTTACGCGCATTACTTTTTTGCCTATGTTCCGTGTTTTGGGCACATTTTATGTTACTTTGTGCTGTTATTTGACCGGAATAAAAAGTGTGCCTGTTCACTACACTCTGCTCTCCTGCACCTGACCTCGCCTCCAATACACACTCCTAACTGTGTGTGTGTGTGTGTGTGTGTGTGTGTGTGTGTGTGTGTGTGTGTGTGTGTGTGTGTGTGTGTGTGTGTAAGCATGTTTGTACTGTGTCAGTGTATCAGTGTGGGTGGTGTGTTTGTGCATGTTAGCAGGGAAATAGCTAATTATGATCCTGCAATGTATTATCACCCTCCTTAGAGAAGCTGTTTAAATAAATCATGTATTTGTTATGGACACAGAATAGTACACCTTGCTAACTGAAGAAGCAATATAGAAGTATTTTAAGCATCACAAAAGACACAATATAAGTAGTGTATGCCACAAACGGTACCCTGTGCATTATGTTGTGCACTACTTTTGATCAGGGTCCGTAGTGCTCTAGTCAAAGCTAGTGCACTATATATGGAAGAATATTGTGCCATTTGGGCCACAGTCAGTTAATGTATGAAGTGTCTTGACAGGATTTGATATCAGCTGAAATACAGGAGCTATTCTTGAAGCATCACCGTGCTGCTGGTTTAGGATGCAGCTTGTGGAAAACACACACACACACACACACAGCTAGTGGAAAACAAGCTAAGGGCTCTTCAAATGTCAAAGTCAATTTTCCTCGCCTATGTAAATTCAGCCTCTTGTGCCAAGCGTTCGCATGGTATCTCTTCCTCACGGAGGTACACATGGTGGCGGCCCTCTGGGCTTTTGTTTTGTGGGTGCCTGTTTTTGTTTCTAAGAGGGATGGAAATGCGGCGATGTCGGGGAGAGAGCGTGATTGCAGTGGCATCCACGGTAACTGATATTCACATCCACTGGGCGCATTAGCAATAATGTGTGTTGTTTGTCAGAGCAACGCAGCAAAAGCTTTGCCTAACAGGCTGTTAAATAAGATGTGCGCTCAACCTCTCTCACCATTGTCATTGATATAAGCAGACAGACGGGTCCCACATGCCTTCTCAGCCAGCCATTCAGTCAGCAGGAAACAACCAGAATGTGCAGCCTTTTTCTTTGTGTGTGTGTGTGAGCGAAGAAGAGAGGCAGAGAGAGGGAGCGGGAGAGGAGGGAAGGGAGAGGGAGAAAGAGGGCAAGACAGAGAGGGGATAAGGAGAGAGACCGAGAAGGTGAAAGAGAGAGGCGAGACAGTGATGCGGTTGGGGGAGAGCGTATGTATTTGTTTTTCAGTATGATGTGAGATCAGTGATCAGAACAGAATGGTCAATAATGAATAACAATGTAGTGTCTGTCATTATTTAGTTGGACCAGAGCCTTTGTCCAGTGCCAGGGATCGATACAGGGCTCAGATGAATCATCAACCTGCGTAGCCGTGGCTTACCCATGCCCTGCCTACCATATGTTCAGCTCTCCCTCACTGTGTCACATACTGTAGTATAGACTACTTCTATATACTGTATGTATTTGTACTGTACTCTATACTACATTGTTCCACCAGTAAATATTGTTTCAACTTCTTTCAATGGTCTCTGGACAGCCTCCTCATTTTCGTCTTCCTTATTTGAGGATACAGTAGTACATCTGATTTGTACTAGCTTGTTACAGCATAGATTTCCTAGGTTTGTGGTTCGACCACGGTGTTATATTCATCCTGAGTGTTCTTCCATCTCTGTTTGGAAGTGCATGGAGGTCGTGACCTCAGGCTGGGATGATTCAGGAACACTGATAGAGGTTGTTTCTGCTCTGTTCACCTCCATGATTTCTTGATTTCATCAGCACAGCTCTCCTTGGCCATTAGGTGGCTCAGAGATGGTAGAGCCACGACGGAGAGGTGATTTTATGAATTCAAACAGCCCGGGGGGGAAGGAAGAGTGCTGTGGGATCACATAGGGCTGCTTTTATTACAGAACAGACATTGAAAAGGATGGGGAATGTTCTGGTGTTCTGGTGCCTCCATCATCCTTTAGAATTAAACATACCGAACCTACTTTCCTCACAAAACACTGCAAGGCTATTGAGTTTTGAGAAATATGACAGGACAAATTACAATGTGTCTCTTCTTCCTCCTCTCTCTATCTCTCTCTGCTTCCCCCTATCCTTCTTTCTTTCTCCCCTTCTCTCTCTCTCCCTTCTTCTCACTCCCTTGCACTCTCTCACTCCATCCCCCCTTCATCAGTCCGTAGACCCTGGCCAGCAGTTCACGTGGGAACACTCTAACCTGGAAGTAAACAAGCCAAAGAACCGCTATGCAAATGTCATCGCCTACGACCACTCCAGGGTCATCCTCACCTCCGTCGACGGTATGTTTGGTGGATTTGTTGTTGTTGTTGTGAAGTGTTTTCGCTTTTTAATAACTGGATGTGGGGAGGTAATGTGTTATGAAATAAGAGAGCACCTGTCAATAAAAAGTTTTTTAGCTGATGTTTTGCTTTTTAGGGAGGGGTGGTGGGAGGTATTGTGATGGTATTAACTAAGTGAGGCTGTCTCAATAAAGAATATCCAAAGCCAAGTCTGCAGACAGTAAGCTCCTACCCACTGCAAAGACATGTCACAACAATATATCTCTCAACTCAATCCCCAGGTGTGACAATGCTTTCTCCCTCACTTACTGTCCGTCTGTCTCAGTTTGGAGTCAGTCAGTGATATAAATGTCATTGCATCCTACTGGTTGTGGATGTGTCTTTCTTCTCTAATGTGTTGTGCTGTGTGGAGCTGTTTCATGCTGTGGAGGGGGTGTTGATACCGTGTTGAAAACCTGCCAGCCCTATGGGCCCTGGTCAAAAGTAGCGCACTATAGGAGATAGTGCCATTTGAGAAGAAGTGATGGAGTGCCATTGCGCTATGGGCGGGGGTCAAAATAAGTGCACTATATAGGGAGCCATTTGGGATGCAGACCGAATGTTTCCTAACACTGCCTTCCTTCACCGTGCTACAGGAGTGCCAGGTAGCGACTACATCAACGCTAACTACATAGACGGCTACAGGAAGCAGAACGACTACATCGCTACACAGGGCCCGCTTCCTGAAACCCTGAGTGACTTCTGGAGGATGGTGTGGGAGCAGAGGACCAACACTATTGTCATGATGACCAGGCTGGAGGAGAAGTCAAGGGTGAGAGACTGACCGGTTACTGGCCCAACATTCTGAAACGCCAGGCTACCTGCTGACACACGCGCACACACACACACACACACACACAATGTCTCAGGACACACACACACAATCCCCCCCCCCCACACACACACACACGTCCTGACCATTGATTCACCCTCTGCTGTCATTGACCCTGCACTCACAGACTATAACAGTCCCAGTAGTCTCACCCTTGCTCTCTAATGGACAGAAGGTGTGAGCGTCGACTGTTAGGTGGCAAAATCCTAATCGAGGTATTTGAATAGACTCTGTAAATAACTGACACTTTGACTGCATGGTGGCAGCAAGACAGATGGAAATGTGTCACGCACACACACACTCACACCAACACACACCTACTTTCTCTAGCAGGATTAATAACTCTGTACCTAAAGGTCATCCCATAGTGTCACAGCTTCCTGACAAACGTAACATCACACCTGTCTTTCTGGCCCCATGAAGGGTCAACTCATCATTCAATTACCTTTCACCTTTGAATCTTGGCCCCTGTGTGTCATCATCATCACAGTAAGGTGTCTGATGGTAATATCCCAACCCCACCGCTGTGTCCTCTGATAACCTCCATTTTCACCGGTTTTGTCTAGAAGGAATACAGCTTTTGTCAAAATTGACTTTCATAGCAGATTTAGGATAATTTATGCAGCAGATTAGGAGTATTAGGTTAAGACTAGGAAAAGGTTTAGGCTTACCTATAATGCTAAATAATTAAACTTTTGACATCAATTTAACAAAAGCTGTAGCCAACTAGACATGACAATTTTCACCCCTTACTATCAGTCTCACTAGAGAGGAAATTAACGGGAGGGGAGGACCTGAAATAGAACACACCACAGGAATTTATGTGACTGTCCGTAGCGACTGACATGGGGATGGCCGGGACGCAGTGACACCCCCTTCACTATGAACAACCAGAGCACAGTACCAACCTTCAATCATTTTAGGGACAGCAGCCATTTCCAACTGGCACTAGTCTGGGTGGATGTTGTGAAATATTCCTGTAAAACAGATCAACATAAAACACCAGTAAAATGAAAAAAGGAATATTATTATCTGTGTACATGGTCTGTGTTTGTAAGAAATGTACCAGTTAGCTCTTGACTGTGTGTGTTTGGGATGTTCATTGGAATGTATCCAGGTGGTGACCCTACTGTCCACCAGACTGTCCAATCAAAATGCCCCCTCACAATGCCCTGACCAATGACCCTGGAGCACCAGGCTGCTGTCCAATCACAAAGCCCTGACCAATGGCCCTTTGGCGTAGAGGTCTGGAGGAGAAGAGAGGCACCAGTCATGCTGGCTAGGGTCCCTGGGCCTAGATTTCCCTAGAGATGGGCCACTGAACCCCAGCTGGCAAACTCTCTCTGCTTTCACTCTCTCCCCTCTTTCTCTCTCCTTCTCTCCCTCCAGGACATGGATGACACAGTGGAGCAGAAGCAGTCCAAGCTGTCATCCTTCGCTTAGCCTCAGTCCCTCTCCCATAGCACTAACCCTCTCGGTCCCTGTCCTATAACACTGACCCTCTCAGTCCCTGTCCCATTTCACCAAAACACTAGGCCCCTCAGGCAGCTTTAGTCCCTGTCCTATCAACCTACTGTAACTCTGTGTCAATGCTCTTAGGCTAAAGCTATGCTCAGAGATATTCATTGTTCAGTGTCTGCGAGTGGAAGTCTCTCCTCTCATCCTCCAGGACAGGGAAAATTACACAGTGGAGCAGAAGCAGCTCAAGCTGTTCTCTTTAGATCAGCCCCAGTCCCTTACTGTCCCATTACACGAACACTAGCCCCTTCTCTCACCCCTAGTCCTTGCCACTG
The DNA here is from genome assembly GCF_036934945.1 of Oncorhynchus masou masou. Lineage (NCBI taxonomy): Eukaryota > Metazoa > Chordata > Actinopteri > Salmoniformes > Salmonidae > Oncorhynchus > Oncorhynchus masou. Next base: position 40,494,439 of record NC_088226.1, on the reverse strand, counting down.
TTCCGTTACTGTAACTGCAGTGTCAGTAACACTATTCTACACTGAGGCTGAACTTCATTGTTCTTTGCCTGTGTGTGTACAGGTGAAGTGTGACCAGTACTGGCCAAGTCGGGGGACAGAGACCTATGGGATGATCCAGGTGACCATGTTGGACACTGTGGAGCTGGCTACCTATAGCGTACGCACCTTCACCCTCTATAAGGTAAGAGCCACACATGTAGAGGTATAGTATGTGTTGGAGCTCAAGAGTGACCAGCTCTTGACCAGCTGGAGGGCAATGATCCCGGAATGTTTTCTCGAGCTTTTATCAAATCTCTTGCTAGCTAACTCGGTGTAGTAAATATAAATGTTTGTCATAGAGACTACCAAGAATGTGGCCACCAGTGTGCGTTTGTGGTGTTCTGATACGTTGCTCTACCAGAATGGCTCCAGTGAGAAGAGAGAGGTTCGTCAGTTCCAGTTCATGGCCTGGCCGGACCATGGAGTGCCTGAGTACCCCACCCCCACCTTGGCCTTCCTGCGCAGGGTCAAGGCCTGCAACCCGACAGATGCAGGGCCCATGGTGGTCCACTGCAGGTAACCCCCATCTCAGACACATCTCCTTCACTGCAAATATCTGGAATGAAGTCAATAAAACTGCCCAAGAACAGGGTTCACTGAAGTTGCGCTGTTGAGGTTCTTTCCACTGGTGGAAATAAGCCCAAGCCAGAACCATCTCACAGATATGTGACTTTTCCCACACAAAAGCCACACACACACACACACACACACACACACACACACACACACACACACACACACACACACACACACACACACACACACACACACACACACACACACACACACACACACACACACACACACCGACACAACACACCGACACAACACAAACATACACTTTACACACACACACACTTTTACACACATCATTTGCTGTTGTCATTTATTTTACTCTTAATATTATCTATCCTGATGCCTAGTCATTTTACCCTTCCTTCATTTACATATATACCTCAAATACCTTGTACCTCTGCACATTGATCTGGTACTGGCACTCCCTGTATACTGCATAGCTCCATTCTTGTGTATTTATTTCCTTCCTCGTGTTACTATTTGATTTGTATTACTATTGTCATTATTTTGAAACTCTGCATCGTCGGGAAGGGCTCATAAGCAAACAGTTCCCCGTAAAGTTTACACCAGTTGTATTTGGCGCATATGACACGTTCTTTTTTTATTCCATTTGTTCCTGTCAGTGTAGTGGCTCTATAGTTACAGTTTCCTGTCTGTGTAATAGTTACAGTGCTCTGTCCGTCCCCACAGTGCTGGTGTAGGGCGGACCGGTTGCTTCATCGTGATCGAAGCCATGCTGGAGCGTATGAAGCATGAGAAGTCTGTGGATATCTACGGTCATGTGACGTGTATGAGAGCTCAGAGGAACTACATGGTGCAGACGGAGGACCAGTACGTCTTCATCCACGAGGCCCTGCTAGAGGCAGCCACCTGCGGTAACACAGAGGTCCCTGCACGCAACCTGTACGCACACATCCAGAAGCTCACCCAGGTCACGCCCGGAGGCACCGTTTCCGCCATGGAGCTAGAGTTCAAGGTAGAGTAACAAAACATGGAGTTTGAGAATAAGGCAACAGCCCTGCTTTGTAGCCTGGTCCCAGGTGGAAACAATGACCATAGCAGTTGGAAGGACAGCGCAAACAGTGTGGTAGCAGCCTGTTTCCTTGTACATTACAGTTCAGTTCCATGTTATGAACTTAACTTGAAGATTGTTGGAGTGCAGCCTTGAAATCAGACTCGAATGCTAGGGACTTGGGAATTGACTGGTTATGCTAGAGTTTAAGTGACAAAATTGGTACAGTTACTAACTGGGGCATTTAGTTAGGAAACAACAGAGTTGTTGTTGTTTCAGTGTGTACGATGCAGTGGTGGCAGGAAGTTAATGTCTTAGTGTGTTTGGAACAAGGAGTAGGAGAAGAAAAGGAGGAGGAGGAGGAATTTTCCTCACCCTCACACTAACTCTTAGGAGGGGTGTTCTGTTTCAGAGGCTAATCTTCTGGACTGGGGATGAGAGACTGAGAATGAGGAAGGGAGGAAGAGAAGAGAGAGGCTCGGGGGATGGAGAGACAGAGAGAAAGAGAGTGATCTAGTGAGGGAGGAGTGTTGGGGCAGGCTGACCGGCTGACAGCCTGTAGATAAAGCCTCAGTGGGTTGGAGAGCTGATGCATCCTGGGATTGGGCTTGGGCCTATACCACTGGGCTCCAACAACTGTATTGGTCCTCCTCAGATACTCACTGCCTGCATCCCAAGTGGTACCCTATTCCCTATATAGTGCACTACTTTTGACCAGGGCCCATAGGGCTCTGAGTAGTGCGCTATGTAGGGATTAGGGTGCCATTTGGGGTGCATCCACTCACAGCCTCCCGCCATAGGAAAACAAAACTGCTCTAACCAGCCTCCTTCTGGGGTACTCACCACCATAACCGAAATGATGTGGGTCAAACTTGTTCAGCAAGCAGGATGATTGTAAATCCGCAGCGAGTATAATTAGGTTTTGATGCTCAGTACCACTCGCAAATTTGTTTCGCAAGCAAGGTCTGAAATTTATACTTTGCTTTTTAACTACTGACAGAGAATCACATTAAGAGGACCCTGTCAGCAAAGCCAGCAAAAATATAAAAACTCTAACCCCCTCTCATTTGGGAGAAAATGCTTTTACATTTTAAAAGTTTGCTTTGGTTTTGGATTGCTATTCCATAGCTTTGACATGGATATACTGTAGGCCTGTGCATCATCAGTCGTCTCAAATGTTGTGTGAGTATTTGTTTTCGACTCCCTGACGTCTCCGTATGTGGCTGTGGCGTCGACACTTAGGGTGAGTTTAAAGGAGAGAGAGAGCTCGGCGTTGCCAGTGTCAGCAGGCAGTTATTTGAAGATGGAGAACAAAGGGGCTTGACTCAAAGCTCATCATTTTCATGCATCAATAATAGTGTTAGCCCCTATACCCTCCAAAATCCCTGCCCATATACAGCAGCGCTAGGCTGGCTGGGATCCCTGGCTTTACAACTTTGAAGGAAGGAAGGTGGGCGTCAGGGAAAAGCTATGGCAACAGTCGTCGTCGGGTTAGAGGCAATTTGACTGCACCCCGTGGGTGCACTCCAGTCCAGTAATTATAAGGGTAAGGGATGATGTTTCTCTACAGTAGCACACAGTTCTTTAATCTGAGCCATGTTTTTAATCCATGCATCCATCCATGCATCCCTCAACAGTATACCAAAACAAGTAGCGGGGCTGCCATTTTGCCCAAAAACATCCCAGATTGTATCTTAAATCTGTCCATTCCTCTTCCCTCCCTTCTCCAGAAACTGTCTAACTCGAAAGCACATACCTCAAGATTCATCAGCGCCAACCTCCCCTGCAACAAGTTCAAGAACCGGCTGGTGAATATCATGCCTTTTGAGTCCACCCGCGTGTATCTGCAGCCTATCAGAGGTGTGGAGGGCTCCGACTACATTAACGCCAGCTTCATCGATGGATACAGGTGAGAGAGAGGGAGATGAGGAGAGGAGAGAAGGAGGGACGAGAAGAGAGGAGAGGAGGAGAGGGGGTAGAGTAGAGGAGGGGGAGGGCAGAGAAAGAGAGGAGATTCAAACTGTGAAAATGAGACATGAAATATTCTGAAGACTAGAATAAGTGAGATGGAGGATGGTGAGAATAGAGGAGATGAAATAGAAATGGAGAAGACCGAATCCATCCTGCAGACACAGCTCCTCTAATGAGCAAGGAGGTGGACCTTTCCTGCAGCGGCTGACAGCAGTGGATTGTGGTGTGACATGGAGACCAGTGTTTTCCTGTCTGTCTCCCTTGTTGTGTCAGTTGACAGGGCAAATTGGTCATAGTGGCAGTACTGTCCATTGCTTGCCACATTGCTCCTGTGGTAAATAAATAGTCTGTTTGTGACAGGTGACAAACTACTCCTGGAAGAGGAATAAAGTTATTGCTTATTGTGATGACTCTGTTCTTGTCTGCTGATTCCCACATTCCTTTACTGTATGGGAAACACTCTTTTAAAGACATTTGTTGATATTTGGAAAAATAACAGTGAAATGAAGCACCTGTTGTTCTTACTGAGATGGATGGGAAGGTTTTGAGAATTCCGTAATATACAGCGGTTCATTGGTATCAGACGTCTGATGGCACTATGGTGTGATAAGTGTGTCTGTTAAATTACCAAATTGTAAATGTAGATATAAAAATGAACACCAAAACGCGTAACCAGGGGGCCCCTAGGAGACACTCTTATGTAGGGAATCTTACAGGCAGTGCATTCATCTAAGGTAAATAAAAAATACATATCGCAGTCATAGCAAACAACAAGTCTCTGTAACCCTTACTGAGAGTGATGTTGTTTTTAACGGGTCGACGTGATAATGTATTTCGGTATTTTAAAAGAAATACAATGCATATGTTGAAATTTATTTTGATATGTTGGTCTTTAGGGTATTTTGTAATTGTTCTTTGTGATTTTTGCCAATTCCTGTGTGGGTGCGTGTGTATGGTTGAGTGTGAAAGTGTGTGTGAGGTGCTTGGGGGCTTCTGTTCAGGTATTGTCCCATATATTAATACCTAATCAGAGTGGTCCCATAGAGAGTCTCCTTCATGGAAGTGTAAACACTGTAATTGGCAATAATCCACAATGCTACAACACACTAATGAGTGAATGTCTGTATGAATAGGAGCTTTCCTCCTTTTTGGAGGATTTGTTGAGGGTTTTCTATTTGGATTTCCTCATTCAACCTCTCATCACACACACACACATTATCAAGCAAGCAAACACACACACACCTCCTCTGTGCCTAATAATGTCCCTGGGGCTGCCCCACCTGAGGGAGAGAAGGGAAAGAAGAGAGGAAGAGGGGGAGAAGGAAGGTGGATGTAATTCCTCTTTAATTCATGTAGCGGTAATTAAGAGTGACAGAGAGGTGTTGGCTTGTGTCCCAAATGGCACACTATTCCCTATATAGTGCACTTTTGATCAAAAGTAGAGCACCATATAGGGAATAGGGTGCCATTTGGGACTGATTGTAGGTGTTAGTATTCTATTGCATGGGAGGCAGGCAGGCATCACATCTTTAAAGTGCCAGAGGGGATCAGAATGACTTAGAGGAATGAAGAAGGGGAGGATAATGATGATGATGCAATGATGATGATGATGTCATTCTGGTTAAGTTTCTGATATCCTGAGGTGGCAATTCAAACTATCTAGTCTCTTGCCAGCTATGCCACTGACATAATGATATTGTGCACACCAGACATTACATACATACCAAGCACTGTCTTGGCAGAGCAAGGATCTCTATACATGCCTGTTAATTTCTTTATTGCTATTGCTATGTCAGAACACTAAGAATCCAATAATTCAGCTGAAGAAACTGAATATCCTTGTGTCAGTCAAACCTATCAGATGTTAGAGACCCTTTGAACATTGTGCTGAGGCTGGTCTTAGTTGTTACTCAGAAAAGTAAGGGCAAAGATAGGTAGAACTCACAATTCCAGCAGCACCATAGCTAGATATAACTCACAATTCCAGCAGCACCTTAGATAGATAGAAATCACAATTCCAGCAGCACCTTATACTGTACTTCATGCCTCATATAGAATGCACTGTCTGTCTCTGTATGGTTGTATAAGCAATGATGTATGGCTATACTGTATCCTCCTGTAGCCTATAACATGGAGGAGCAGACCATATAGCTGCTGTAATCTCATGGTCACTCATTTCCTGCAGTGTGTGTGTGTGTGTGTGTGTGTGTGTGTGTGTGTGTGTGTGTGTGTGTGTGTGTGTGTGTGTGTGTGTGTGTGTGTGTGTGTGTGTGTGTGTGTGTGTGTGTGTGTGTGTGTGTGTGTCTGGCCGTACGAATGCATGCGTCTTGGGCTGACTCTCACATGTTTGTCGGGATTCCTGACAGAAACGTAATCACATTAACGCCACTACTCCCACAGCTTCACACTGCCCTCTATTGTTGATCTAGTGGAACTGGACCCCATCTGCAACGCTGCGGTTCTCACTGCCTTGAAGAGAATAGGAACTTAATTTGTCAGCAGCATAACATAATGAAAATACATCAAGCCCAGAACCCATTATCAGCACAAGGGCCTCTCAGATTACAGTAGGACCACAAAGGGCTCAGCGTGGATACTCTAGGTCTATGGGGATGTATTGAAGTGTACCTTATATCCTTTGTAGTTATGATGTTATCCTGACTGCCTGTGTCATGGCCTTTCCTGTATCCTGACGTAACTCGTGTCTCGTGTCTCTCAGGCAACAGAAGGCCTACATAGCCACCCAGGGCCCGCTAGCAGAGACCACAGAGGACTTCTGGAGGATGCTGTGGGAACACAACTCTACCATCGTCGTCATGCTCACCAAACTCAGAGAGATGGGACGGGTGAGTGGCATAGATACTGTACCTACACTGTTAATACAAGCACACACAAACACACGCATGCATGGACACACACACAATAATGGATGGTATTGTTGATATGACAGTTCTGTCATTGTTTTCTGTTTCTTAGGAAAAGTGCCATCAGTACTGGCCTGCTGAGCGCTCTGCTAGGTACCAGTACTTTGTAGTGGACCCCATGGCTGAGTACAACATGCCCCAGTACATCCTCCGAGAGTTCAAGGTCACAGACGCCAGGGTAAGTCCATCTCTCCATCCATCCTCCCTCTTCTCCCTAGTGACGTATATATCTATCTCTGCTCTGTGCAAAGGGCTAATTATTGTACATAGCTGTACTCTAAGCACATTTTCCCAGTGAATTGTTTGAACACATATAATTATCTCTGCACTGTGGTTATGTTCTGATGTTCTGTGTGTAGAAATAGTTTCTGCACGTTACAGCACAAAGACATTAGTAGCTTGAGAACACACTAAAACAATACTGGTAACATTACTCAAATTCTGTGGGTATAATGCTTTATGTAGTGGTATAAGCATGTATGAGCCTTTATAATGTCTAATAATAAGGCTTAAAGAAAATACTCACTTTATGCCCATCATCCATTCCTCACCACCTCTAAGGATGGCCAGTCCAGGACCATTCGGCAGTTCCAATTCACTGATTGGCCAGAACAAGGGGTGCCAAAAACTGGAGAGGGCTTTATCGACTTCATTGGCCAAGTGCATAAAACCAAGGAACAGTTCGGACAGGATGGACCCATCTCTGTGCACTGCAGGTAAGGGACACCAATGACAATCACTATTGTGTGTGTGTTTATGCAAACGTGTGTGTTTATGCAAACGTGTGTGTGTGTGTGTGTGTGTGTGTGTGTGTGTGTGTGTGTGTGTGTGTGTGTGTGTGTGTGTGTGTGTGTGTGCGTGCGGCATCTTCTCTCTTTGCTCCTCCACAGTGCTGGAGTTGGGCGGACTGGTGTGTTCATCACCCTGAGTATCGTGCTGGAGAGGATGAGGTACGAGGGGGTGGTGGACATCTTCCATACCGCCAAAACACTGAGGACCCAGAGACCTGCCATGGTGCAGACAGAGGTACAATGCAGTCACAACGCTACAGTATGTTGGGATAGACTGGTTAGAGAGGGGATAGGACTATATAGACGCTCTTGGGTAGAGTCAGGTGACTAAGCAAACAAGGATTCAGTTGAAACAATAGTTTTTTTTACAAATCAGATTTATATTGTGTGATGTTCTGTCGTGATACTGTGCCATAATGTTAGAGGAAGGTAGGCAGATATTGGGAGGAAACTGGGATGTGGGGTTAGATTAATAAAGTGTAGTTATTTCAACATATTGCTACAAATACTCTCCTAGGCAAATGCAGAACTATTAAATCAAATCAAATTTGATCTGTCACATGCGCCGAACACAACAGGTAACCTTACCGTGAAACGCTTACTTACGAGCCCTTAACCAACAATGCAGTTCAAGAAATAGGGTTCAGAAAATATTTACTAAATAAACTAATGTAAAAAGTAACATAATAAAATAACAATAACGAGGCTATACACAGGGGGTACTGGTACCGAGTCAATGTGCGGTGGTACAGGTTAGTTGAGGTAATTTGTCCATGTAGGTCGGTTGTGATTGTAGATCACTCTCTTGACCGACACTGCTCTGCCCCTCCTTGTTTCCCTCCCAGGACCAGTACCAGTTGTGCTACAGGGCAGCTCTGGAGTACCTTGGCAGCTTTGACCACTATGCAACATAATCACTCTCAGAATGCACTGGGACTCCTGGGGTTCCGGAGCGCCGCCAGTGTGTCCCTTCTGAGCCATATACACCCGGCTGACAAAGTCCAGAAACTGCCTGAGGGGAGAAGGGAGAGGGGGGAGGAAGAGGGGTGAGGAGGAGAGGGAGAGAGCACAAGTCTGACTGGGCGAACTTCAATCAGATGGAGCACTACTCCTGGACTGACTGGCATAATAAACCTGCTTTAAAACCCTCCACTACTAAAATCTACTCCTCAAGAAATTATCTAAATGCTTCAGTGTGCTTCATTCTGACGTCTCTATACGTAATGCACACAACATAAAATCACTATTTCTGCCTCCTACTACTGCTGATATAGCAACGGTTATTTTTCTGCTTTTATTATGCATCAATATTATTACCCATTATAAGTATGTGATTATTATTATTATTATTTTGAATTTATTTTCTAATCATTTATACTTTGGTTATTGTATGTCTTAACGTGTCTTATTTTAAATTAATTACTTGTCTTTTTTTGCAAAAGGGACATGAATTTTTAATATGCTCAGAGTTATTATTAATACTGGAGATGTATGCATACTCAGAGCTGCTAATAATTATTTTATTTTTTACCATAATTATAATATTCTAAATTTCGCTATTCTCTGGTAGTATTCAGTGGTATATGGGGGACAATCTTTTATACGCCTTTTCACTTCCTGGTACTTTACAAAACGACTAGCCATCTCCACAAAAAGAGATCAAACACATACACCAGAGTTAGTGGACGACTATAAAATAAACCTATATACAGTGCATTTGGAAAGTATTCAGACCCCTTGACTTTTTCCACATTTTGTTACGTTACCATTCTAGAATGGAATAAAAACGTTGTTTTTTTTCTCTCGCCCCATCACTCTACACACTATACCCCATAATGACAAAGCAAAAACAGGTTTGTAGAAATGTTTGCAAATGTATATAAAAAAAAACAGACCATTTAAATAAGTATTCAGACCCTTTACTAAGTACTTTGTTGAAGCACCTTTGGCAGCAATTACAGCCTCGAGTCTTCTTGGGTATGACCCTACAAGCTTGGCACACTTGTATTTGGGGAGTTTCTCCCATTCTTCTCTGCAGATTCAAGGACATTCAGAGACTTGTTCAGAAGCCACTCCTGCGTTGTCTTGACTGTTTGCTGAAAGTCGTTGTCCTGTTGGAAGGTGAAGCTTCGCCCCAGTCTGAGGTCTTCATCAAGGATCTCTCTGTACTTTGCTCCGTTCATCTTTCCCTCGATCCTGACAAGTCTCCCAGTCCCTGCCTCTGAAAAACATCTCCACAGCATGATGCTGCCACCACGCATCACTGTAGGGATGGTGCCAGGTTTCCTCCAGATATGACACTTGGCATTCAGGCCAAAGAGTTCGATCTTGGTTTCATCAGACCAGAGAGTTGTTTCTCATGGTCTGAGAGTCTAGGTGTCTTTTGGCAAACTACAAGCAGTGCCTTTTACTGAGGAGTAGCTTCCATCTGGCCACTCTACCATAAAGGTCTGAAATGTTCTCCCATCTCGACAGAGGAACTCTGGAGCTATGTCAGGGTGACCATCGGCTTCTTGGTCACCTCTCTGACCGAGGCCCTTTTGTGAAAGAGAGGTGCGGGGGGGGGCATAATCAACATCAAGGTCTTCAGAGTCCAGTGTGCTAACTGCCTTGTTCAGGGGCAGAAGGACATATTTTTTACCTTGTCAGCTCGGGGATTCCATCCAGCAACCTTTTGGTTACTGGCCCAACACTCTAACCACTAGGCTACTTGCCAAATTATGGAGGCCATTGTGTTCTTGGGGACCTTCAATGCTGCAGATATTTGTTGGTACCCTTCCCCAGATCTGTGCCTCAACACAATCCTGTCTCGGCGCTCTATGTACAATTCCTTCGACCTCATGGCTTGGTTTTTGCTCTGACATGCACTTTCAACTGTGGGGCCTTGTATGGACGGGCGTGTGCCTTTCCAAATCATGTCCAATCAATTGAATTTAATACATGTGGACTCCAATCAAGTTGTGGAAACATCTCAAGGATGATCAATGGAAACAGGATGCAGCTGAGCTCAATTTTGGTCTCAGCCTGTTTCAAAGGGTCTGAATACTTATGTAAATAAGGTTTGTGTTTTTTAAATAGAATACATTTGCAAAAAATTCTAAACCTGTTTTCGCTTTGTTATTATGGGGTATTGCATGTAGATTGATTCAATTATTTATTTATTTAGTTCATCCATTTTAGAATAAGGCTGTAATGTAACAAAATGCAAAAAATCTGAATACTATCTGAGTCTGAATACTTTCCAAATGTATGGTTAAAAAACTGAATAGGCTAATGTTGATGACTTTTGAAAAATCTGCCATGTACAAATACCCAATAACTGTTTACTGTGATTTTCTCGATGCCTGTCGCTCAAAGAGCTCCGGTCCAAACTCTAGACACAGCGAAAGAAATACAGAAAACCACCGGTACATGGAAAGTTGTTTGTACTTTTACATCCAGGTAGGTCGAGCATGGCCTGAGGTTGACTGAACCAAACCATCACTCCCGAATGTCACAGAGGAACTAGGACCCTGGCTCTGGTCTGATCTGACAAGCTATACCTAGTTTGGAGAAGCAGATACACAGAGCTCCACATCAGACTAATGTACAGCCCCAACAACAACCATCCTATGAGAAGTGTTGAAGTGTCCAGACAGACAGTTATTCATCCATGTATTTCTGATTACCCTTCTGATTCTGAACTATGAACTGCACATGTCCATCTGCAAACGACTGGTCCAGCTCCCAATGACTGGCCAGCTCTGCAGATACAGTAACTGACAATAACCCAGATGAACGTCTCTTCTGACTGTCACTGACTTTACATCCATGGTTTAACTGCTGTACTATACTGTATTATCTTCTCTCTGTGGTACAGAAGGAAATTCTCCTGTAACACAAAGAAGCAGCATCAATGTACGGTGGAGGATCTCTACCTTATAGTCAAGCTTTTCTTTCTTAAGTGGTACTACAGAATTGCAAAATGAGGTGAATTTGGATTTAGTGGGCCCGGATGAATGGACTACAAAACAGGATTCATTTCACTTTGTCTTTGAATAGTGCTGTAGGGGTTCAATCTTTTTTCTATTTGTTAATAAAAAGGAGAGGAAAAAAATGTTGCAAAAACCTTGATGTTAATAAAGTTGAAAAATTTGGTTTTTTATAATGTGGTGGTTGAATGGCTCTTTCTTGTCTATGTTGTGGACATTCCATGTACTGTCCTGTGTTGAGATTTGCCTGTACCCTGCACACACACACACACACACACACACACACACACATGCACTCACGCGCACAAACATGCAGTCACAACTCACACACACACACATGCAGTCACAACTCACACACACACACACACACACTGTTCCCCTCTCTTCCCACCCCCATCCGTCCATGGACCTGCTCCCCCTTTATCCATCCCCTTGCCAGTACAACATATTGTGGTGGATACCCCTCCAGCCAATGCCTGGCTGTGCTGTGTCCATGGACTGCCTGGACACTGCTATACAGCCACTCTGTCCTGACAGAACCCCTGGAATATTATGGTCACAAAATGATAGAAACAATGAATTTTGGTTTACAGTAGTGGTTTACAGTAGTAGCATTGTGACTAGGAGGATGTTGAGAATTGTTCAGATCTACAGTAACAGTTCGACATGTCAAATCAAAGTATATTTGTCACGTGCGCCAAATACAATAGGTGTAGTAGACCTTACAGTGAAATGCTTACTTACAGGCTCTAACCAATAGTGCAATTTCAACAACAAAAAATATTTTTAAAAAGGTATTAGGTGAACAATGTTAGGTGACATGTTGGGTAAACTCCAGGTTCCAAAGAGGAATACTCACTGTGTTGAACATAAAGATAATACAATTTACATGATTAATTCTTCGGCACTCATTAACCAGATTCATTTGCTAAATAATATTTTCAATTGTGGAAAAAACAGATCACGGAAAGACTACAGTTTTAGGATTTGGTATTTGTACAGAGAAATTAGATGTCCTAGAGTTAATCTTTTTTCTTTACATCATCCAACTTTTTAATGATTTATACCATATTAATAGGCTACGATTTGCAGGGCATGAGTAATTTAACAAGGCGGAGTCATAGCAAAATAATGCATTTTGATATGTCTCGGTTGAGCGTTGGATACGCCCTCATTAAGCATTGTGCACAAACACGCACTGAGCATGCGTGCGACACTGGGTAACTTAATGGAGGACAATCTTTCTTACCCATGGTGAATTGTGAACAAATAATCTTCTGCTTTTTGAGATTTTGTTAGTAGCAATCACTCATTACTTGATCGTCAAGCGTAAGTTAATATTTTAAACAAAAAAATGTGTTTGCTTTTAAGTAGCTAACTACTGATAAGTAATGTTGCTGAAAATGGTCTTCGCTCTTAGTCAAAGCTACGTTAGCGTAACGTACTAACTAACGTTACTTGCTTCTCAAAGTTGTAACGTTATCAGTTGTTGCGTTATCTTTAACATGTTTGTCAGTATGACATGACACAACTACTATTACTTTGTCTTTGCTATAGCTGAAATACATTATTAAGTAAACAATTATTAATTTGGCTAGGTTTGTAGGGCATCTTGCTAACGCTCTTTTCTGGGGGTTAGGTGACAACACTGGGCCCTTCGTTAAATGACTTGGCATTCAACCAATCACAAATGCAGGAATTCATTTCATCAGGATTTCGTCCAATCTGCAAGTGGGCAGGAACTTCGCAATTCGCTGACGTTAGCTGTCTTGAGGAATATTAGCATGCTAGCTTTCTTATGTTGTAGGAAGGAAAAGTTAAGACAACAACACAACGTTAGCATCATACGAAGCTAGCTACCATCTCACGGAGGAGATCAGAATTTAGTAAAAGACTGGCTTACTGCGAGGTAACGTTAGCTAGATAATTTTAGCTAACTGTCTCGTTTAAATTTGAGTTGTTGTTGCTGATATTAACGTTAGGCATTTGTCAGTATCTAGTTACTACAGCCACAGAGTCAAAATGACTATCGCAACTCATTAAAACAAACATTTGCTTTTTAGTCTTAATTGAAGGTTAGGCATAAGGTTCGCAGTTTGGTAAGGTTCGGTTTAAAATAAAATGTTAGGAAGATACATTTTAGAAATGGGCGGGGTTTATGACTCTGGCTGTCGTAACTAGTGACGACCGGCATCTAGCTAGTTAACTAGCTAGTATGCCAAGAGCTAACTTTAACTAGCTAACGTGTCGTTAGCATTCTGAACTGAAGTATTTTCGACGACATTATCTACCTGGCCCCACAATATGTATATTTCTTCTGTGTTTTTGTGTGATTATAATATACACTTCTGTAGTTGCCAGAGTAGTAACGTTAGACTAAGCAGAGAGCTCCTGTAAATATGTACATATTTATTTGTACCTTTTTTTTTATCAGCCTTTTTGTTTTTGATAACAGTGAGTTTTATTGCATATTTCTGGTGGTTTTGACCCACAGATGTGCAGATGGACTGGCAGGTAAAAGTCATTATGGCTTAGCTAGCTACTTTAGCCTGCTAATTGTTTCTGTTCAATGATGCAGCTTTTTTTGTTTCACCTGGCTGCTGGTTCCTGATCCTTTTTGAAAATATCAATTGAAGAGTCACCTGAAGCTCGAGAGGAATGGAAGCTGCAGCAAAGCTGTGGTCACCAATCCTTTCTTAGTCAATATCACTTTCTTAGTCAAAGTGCAAGCTGAGATCCACCGCTTATATTTTTGGGGAACATTACTTTTAAAAAACTAATCCTATGCAACATTAAGCTATTAAAAGCAGTACCGTAGCAATGAGGTTTGTGCAGTTGGCTATAGGCCCAATATGTTATCACTGCATATTGGCTTTGCTTGAATTGCCCTGCCAATGCATTGTTAGTTATATTAAAACATTTAAGGTAGGATATATGATCTGTTGCATTTACTTGAGGCACAGCGGAGTGAGCACAGTTAAATAATTTGCTTTATTTTACTGGGCTGATGGTGCCTGCATCTGATGGTCAGTCTCAGCTGAGGGAGAGAGCAGCAGACTGAGGATCCGCTGCTCAACGTCCCTCAACTCTCCCTTTCCTCTTCTGACACTGTGTTCCAGCTGATGGCGAAACTTAGTTGCACTGCATTATTTCTGCCTCATGAACGAATTCATGTTGTTACTCCTATGAACAGAGAAAGTAAAATATTCCTTGATATAAAAAAAAAGCTAATAATAAAAATGAAATCCTATTGATGCACATTTCTACTCACACATTTTATGGCCTATAAAAGTATTGACAGAACTTAAACATTAACTCACTCAAAAACAGCTGTTCTTTGCTGAGTCTCTCCCGAGTCTAGGGCTGACCCCATTTAGTCAACTGGTCGGTTGATGGGCTGTTTTTAAATTATTCTTTTAACCTTTATTTAACTAGGCAAGTAAGTTAAGAACAAATTCTTATTTACAATGATTGCCTAGGAACAGTGGATTTTTACATGTAAGTTTTTACCTTGTCTGCTCGGGGCTTTGATCTTGCAACCTTTCGGTTACAAGTCCAATGCTCTAACCACTAGGCTACCTGCTGCCCCAGGTTGATGAGCTGTTAGTCGATCAATATTATTTAGTTGCGCAGTTGGAAAAAATATATTTATTTTATGGTACCTCTTGATGACTGTCCCAGTGGACTAATCCATTGCGGAGGCTGCGGGATGGCACATGAATATCAACAGTAGTACATTTACCGTTAATTCCCATTTGCAGAGTGCACAACCTAGGCTACACTTTTGAGAAACAAGTTTTGGTTTATTTCATTCCATTTATGAGTTGTCAATTTTATTAAATGTGTTTGGTTTGGAGTGCTTCTTTCAATGTTGAGTTAGGAAACGCACCTTGTATATGCATAGAAGTAGGCCTAGGCTACCTGTCTTACGCGCTAATGTAGACTTATAAATGTGCCCTTTTGGAACTAACCACATCTGAACTAACCACCACTAATGAGCTTTTCCAAGTAATCTTTTCTTCACCTCAAACAGCAAGTAAACAGTCTGTTTTTACATCCATTGAGAATGACAGTTGTTCAAATAGTTCCTCAATGTAGCCTATCTTACCCGCTAACTTCCTTTCCTATCAGTGTGAAAAGTGGAGAAAAAATAATCCTCTGATCCGGTGGAAACATCATAATAGGCCTACCTGATTACTTTTTATCCTTGCGCAAATAGCCTACAGCTGTGTCTGTCTGGAGCTCACTGGCCTGGGAAACTCTGAGGGCCCAGGATATACAATGTTGCAAGTTTGTTAGCACATTTTAGGCTGATACAATGTTTCAATTTCCTTGCAGACAGGCCATGATATTTATTTGTATTAGTATATTTTCTACCTGCAGGCTGTTTTTATTTTTTGATATTATGTAGGCAATTTTCTTTACATAGTTGGCAATAGAAGTTATTTTTTATTTTTTTTGGTTAGGCTGTCTTGATCTCTGGCTCGGGTCATTTGTGTGTCTTAAGTTCAGTAGCTTACATATAGTTGATTTTATTAATACGTGGACAAATACACTTAAATTACACTTAAATTAAATCTACTTAAGTAGATTGGTAGAAAGAACAGACTACTTTAAATTTGTCGGGGACAGCCCCGACTCTAATCATGGTTTTGAAATCTTTTGCTGCAGCTTTTCTTTTTACGGTAATCTGAGCTATCCGATTGGGTAGCGGTAGGCCCCGGAAGGCAGAGTTTGAAATGGTTCAAAATCGGAACACTTCCCCTACTCGCCGCTCAGGGCAGCTGATTGGGTGCACCTACCACCAAGTACGAGGAATTCTTTAATTTAAAAAAAGGCTTTTTTTTTTTTTTTTTTACAGAAATGTTTGGCGATAGACCAGTCGATTGCGATCGACCGGTTGGTGACCACTGGAGGAAAGGAATGCAGTACTGAGGCAGAAGGTTCGTAGTGTGGACGACTGACAACTACTCTGAACTGTGTGGTGAGCTTTCTGGTGCCCAGAGCTGCTGAGGCATCACCTAAGTGGGTGTCATACATTGAAGGAGCAGGTCCAGTAGCTCCACGACTCAAGCTGGTTCCCAGAGTAGCCCTCTACATCAGTGTTTCCCAACCGGGCAGTCCCCAGTGGGTACGTGGGAAATAAAATAATAATAATACTGTTTGCGCCGGGTATGGGCCAAATCGGAAGGAAGTGGTACTCGCTAAGCAAGCAGTGTTAAGTCTATGTTATCAACGATGCAATGCCACAGTAGCTACAGTCCATTAATTATTCCTGATATAATTTATACAAAGACAGAATTCACAAATGCTATAGCATGCACAAATGCTATAGCACAACAGCAGAGTCATGTCTTAAATGTAAAACCAACAGTGACTTAATGATTCATGCCTTCTGGGAATGCTATGAAGTCAAAGTTATGGGCGGAATTAGAAAGTTGGTAGACAGAAGTTTTACAATATAAATGTACTTTTTAATCTATCGGCATATTTCAAGACATGGCATATGAGGGTGTGGTGAGATGCACAATGGGTTGGACTATACTTTTCTTGTCGATCATTTTGAAAACGTTTTTGTTTAAAAACTCAATCAAATGACCCTCAATTGTTAAGACAATGCATTTCATTCATTCTATTTAAATATTTTAAAAATGAATGTGCTACAGAGAAACAGAATAGAGAAATTTGAGGTCATATGGCATAGTTTAACAAGCATTAGAAGTTGAAACGGTGGGGACGTGGGTCTGAGCAGGTGTTATGTCAGCAATGTTTGTCTATTGTCTTGTCTCTGTATGGTTTCTATTGTTTAAAAAAAATCTTACGAAAATAAATGCAAATTATCCCTGATAACGAACCTTGCGAATGTCAGACTCCATCCTGTGAAGCACATCGATTGCAATAATGCAAATTATTCCTAGTCCTCAAACTTAAAGGGAGAAAATCAGCCCAAAACCACTAAATATGTGAACAATGTTTTTGTTTCATTTTGGCATTTAAAATAAGGTTGGTAGCAACATGGGAAATCTCTTGTGGAAATCTGTTGCAGCTCAAATTGACTACAAAATCTGCAATGCAATGCCCTCTATGGTTGGGCTGGCTGGCTAGCAAGCAAACATAGCTACACACAATAATACCAAGGACAAGATCAGCATGTAACGTAGCTAGTTAGTGCAGTTTTTTTAGGCGATTTTACAGCTGTCAATTTAGGAGTCTACAATCTCACCATGGTCAATTTGCGGATCGATGTGCTTCACAGGATGGAGTCTGACATTCACAATGGCAGATATACTTTTGAAGAGATGGGGAAATGTTGCCCATGCTACGTCAAAGGGTTGCACGGTACATTCTGGGAGATTCTGGTAAAAGAAACGCGCTCCATCAATTCAAATTTTATTTGTACCAGGTGCCAAATACATCAGGTGTGAAAAGCTTAGTTACATGTCCTTAACCAACCATTGCAGTTTACATAACAATAATGATGCTATATACAGGAGGGTACCAGTACCGAGTAAATGTGCAGGGGTACAGGTAGTCGAGGTAATTTGTACATGTAGGTAGGAGTAAAGTGACTGCATAGATAATAAACAGTGAGTAGTAGCAGTGTAAAAACAGGGTGGTGGTGTCAATGTAAATAGTCCGGGTGGCCATTTGATTAATTGTTCAGCAGTCTTATGGGTTTGTGGTAGAATCTGTTAACTTCTTATGGCTGAAATCCCGTTAACGGGATCTATTTGACAACAGCTAGTGAAATTACAGGGTGCCAAATTCAAACAACAGAAATCTCATAATTAAAATTCCTCAAACAAGTATTATACACCATTTTAAAAATAAACTTGTTGTTAATCCCACCACAGTGTCCGATTTCAAAAAGGCTTTACGACCAAAGCATACCATGCGATTGTTAGGTCAGTGCCTAGTTACATTAAAAACAGCCATTTTTCCAGCCAAAGAGAGGAGTCGCAGAAAGAGAAAATTAATCACAAACCTTTGATCTTCATCAGATGGCACTCATAGAACTTCATATTACACAATACATGTATGTTTTGTTCGATAAAGTTCATATTTATATCCAAAAATCTCAGTTTAGATTGGCATGTTATGTTCAGTAATGTTTTGCTTCCAAAATATCTGGTGATTTTGCAGAGAGCCACATCAATTTACAGAAATACTCATCCTAAATGTTGATAAATACAAGTGTTATGCAAGGAATTAAAGATGGATATACTTCTCCGTAATGCAACTGCTGTGTCAGATTTCAAAAAAGCTTTACAGCGAAAGCACACCATGGAATAATCTGAGTACAGCGCTCAGAGACCAAAACAAGCCATACAGATACCCGCCATGTTGTGTCAACAGAAGTCAGAAATAGCATTATAGATATTCACTTACCTTCGATCTTCATCGGAATGCACTCCCAGGAATCCCAATTCCACAATAAATGTTTGTTTTGTTAGATAAAGTCCATCATTTATGTCCAAATACCTCCTTTTTGTTTGTGTTTAGTTCACAAATCCAAATTCACAAGGCACAGGCACTTAGTTCAGACGACAGTTCCATTACAGTTCGTAGTAACATGTCAAACGATGTATAGAATAAATCTTTAGGATGTTTTTTTATCATAAATCTTCAATAATATTCCTACCGGACAATTCCTTTGTCTTTAGAAATGAAAAGTAACAGAGCTCGTGTTCATGGCCGCACGCGAGACTTAGCTCATGGCATTCTGCCAGACACCTGGTTCAAACAGCTCTTATTCGCTCCCCCTTCACAGTAGAAGCCTGAAACTTGGTTCTAAAGACTTGACATCTAGTGGAAGCCTAAGGAAGTGCAATCGGACATTTTACACTAAATTGGATAGGCAAAGACTTGAAAATCTACAAACCTTAGATTTCTCACTTCTTGGTTGGATTTTTTTCCCAATTTTTTGCCTGCCATATGTATTCTGTTATACTAAGACATCATAAAAACAGTTTCAGAAACTTCAGTGTTTTCTATCCAAATCTACTACTATGCATATTTTAGCTTCTGGGCCTGAGTAGCAGGCAGTTTACTCTGGGCACCTTATTCATCCAAGCTACCCAATACTGCCCCCCAGCCATAAGAAGTTAAAGAAAAAAATCTTCATCCAGTTCGAAGTGAGCAAACGCCTTTTTATTAATTTTTAATAACCTTTTATTTAACTAGGCAAGTCAGTTTAGAACACATTCTTATTTACAATGACAGCCTAGGAACTGTGTGTTAACTGCCTTGTTCAGAGGGAGAACGACAGATTTTTACCTTGTCAGCTCGGGGATTCGATCTTGCAACCTTTTAGTTACTAGTCCTCTAACCACTAGGCTACCTTCCGCTGTTGTGATGTCCAGAAGTTATTTTCGGTCATAAGAGACAGTAGTAGCAGCAACATTATGTCCAAAATAAGTTAGGCAATTTTGTCATTTGTCATCTCATTGTTTATTTCATTTGAAGCTCATAAAACGGGATTTCCCCCCCCCCCCCCTCTCTGGCACCATTATTTTGACATGACGAAGTGAATGTGAGACGATAGGGCGCATGAATTTCGTCAGCAAGAAGTATGACATTACAAATCTTTTCCGTGATGTGAGAATTTAACTTGATATCTGTAGAATCGTATAGCTTTGGAATTGTGACATTACATACTTTTGAGGAAAACAGGCACATTTGACACTGACTTTGAGAAGGGATTGCGTGAAGATTAGCTTAGCAACTGCGTGACGCAGCATGACAAGGTGAAAGCGATTGGTTGAAAGTCTGCTGGTTGGGGTGTTATAGTTTCCTTGGATCTCCTTTCTACAATATCTCTGACAGCGGCATCATGCAATGCACCCTGGACTAAGGAGGCAGGCAAATAGGAAAAATGTGCTAGACCCTCTGTTAAATTACACATTTCTTGAGGTAGGAATATCACAAAAATATCAATGGCCCTTTTCGAGAGAAGACGTCCTCCCGAGTTATGACATCGGCCAATATTGAGATGTGAAATGTATGATGATTTGCGATGTAAGTCTTATTCCTATTAACTTTCATTGTAGTAAGAGCGACTTTATGACTGTGTTATGCATACCGGCTGGATTTCTGCCTGCTTGAACACCAATATCTAAGATAAACATGAAATGACCCTGGGAATCGGTAGGACATCACCCATTTTGAATGTCAATTTCTTGTTGTGTATCTGAGTGAACATTTCCTTTAACACGAAATGAAAAGTCAGAGGTGAAGCATTGGCTATCAAAATGTGATACAATTAACACAGACATCAGATCAACAACAAACACATGTTCTCTCTTGCTCTGATCTGCAGACACTGGACAACTCCAGGATGGCAACAGACACTGCATCCCAGCAGACTCCTGGCTCCAAGATCATGACCTTTCACCCTTCCATGGAGGAGTTTAAGGACTTCAGCCGTTACATCGCCTACATGGAGTCACAAGGAGCTCACCGAGCTGGAATGGCTAAGGTTAGTGTGTGTTTGTTTCTGAAGATAATATGCATAAGCAGTCATCATTCTATGTTTCAAATGTTTATATCCCATTCTATAAAGAGTACACTCTGCATAAATTAAGACAATGCTATGTTTTGTGTGTGTGTTGCAGGTTATTTCACCCAAAGACTGGAAGCCCAGACGTACTTATGATGACATAGATGACCTGGTGATCCCTGCTCCTATACAGCAAGTGGTGACTGGCCAGTCCGGTCTCTTCACACAGTACAACATCCAAAAGAAACCCATGACCGTCCGAGAGTTCCGCAAGACTGCCAACACAGACAAGTGAGCTTTCACACTGTTAAACACAGTACTCATTTTTAACATAGTTATACACATGGTTGTAATATAGTACATTCACATTGTTAACAAAGTTCTACACATGGTACATGTTATAGGACACATGATACATTGTTTTATTTCTCAAAACACTGTTGAAGCCATGGATCACAGGTAACAGCCACACTGAGCTAAAGGCTACAGCGGGACACTAATCCGTAATGTTATAAGAAATCCCAGTGAACCGTCAAACAGGCAAAACGTCAGTACAGGACTGAGATTGAATCCTACTATACTGGCTCTGACGCTCGTTGGCTGTGGCATGGCCTGCAAACTATTACGGACTACAAAGGAAAACCCAACTGAGAGCTGCCTAGTGACGTGAGCCTACCAGACGGGGGGCTGCATGCATGCATGAGAGCACCAGCTGTTCCGGATGACTGTGTGATCACGCTCTCTGTAGCCGATGTGAGCAAGACTTTTTAAACAGGACAACATTCAAAAGGCTGCGGGGCCAGCAGTGTACTCCAAGCATTCGTGGATCAACTGGCAAGTGTCTTCACTGACATTTTCAACCTCTCCATGACTGAGTCTGTAATACCTACATGTTTCAAGCAGACCAACATAGTCCCTGTGCCCAAGAAAGTGAAGGTAGCCTGCCTAAATGACGACTACCCCGTAGTACTCGCGTTGGTAGCCATGAGGTGCTTTGAAAGGCTGGTCGTGGCTCACATCTACACCATCATCCCAGAAACCCTAGACCCGCTACAATTTGCATACCGCCACAACAGATCCACAGATGATGCAATCTCAATCCTACTCCACACTGCCTTTTCCCACCTGGACAAAGGAACGCCTACGGAAAGTATTCAGAACCTGGACTTTTCCTACATTTTGTTACATTAGTCTAATTCTAAAATTGATTCAATTGTTTTTTCCCCCTTAATCTACACATTATTTTATAGGATTTCAGACCCTTTACTCAATACTTTGTTGAAGCACCTTTGTCAGTGATTACAGCATTGAGTCTTCTTGGGTATGACGATATTATGTTATTGACTGTACGTTTGTTTGTGTAAGTCTGTTTTGTCGCACTGCTTTGCTTTATCTTGGCCAGGTCAGTTGTAAATGAGAACTTGTTCAACTGGCCTACCTGGTTAAATAAAGATGAAATAAAAACAAGCTTGGCCCAACTATATTGGGAGTTTCTCCCAATCCTCAAGCTCGGTCAGGTTGGATGGGGAGCGCTGCTTCACAGCTATTTTGATGTTTCTCCAGAGATGTTTGATTTGGGTTCAAGTCCGGGGTCTGGCTGGACCACTCGAGGACATTCAGAGACTTGAGATTCTCCTGCATTGCCTTGGCTGTGTGCTTAGGGTTGTTGTCCTGTTGGAAGGTGAACCTTCGCCCCGGTCTGAGGTCCTGAGCGCTCTGGAGCAGATTTTCATCAAGGATCTCTCTGAACTTTGCTCTGTTCATCTTTCCTTTGATCCTGACCAGTCTCCCAGTCCCTGCCGCTGAAAAACATCCCCACAGCATGATGCTGCCACCCATGCTTCAGCATAGGGATGGTGCTTGGCATTCATGCCAAAGAGTTCAATCTTGGTTTCATCAGACCAGAGAATCTTGTTTCTCATGTTCTGAGTTTCCTGTAAGTGCCTTTTACTGAGGAGTGGCTTCTGTCTGGTACACGCCTGATTTGGTGGAGTACTGCAGAGATGGTTGTCCTTCTGGAAGGTTCTCCCATATCCACAGAAGAAGTCTGGAGCTCTGTCAGTGACCATCGGGTTCTTGGTCACATCCCTGACCATGGCCCTTCTCTCCAAATTGCTCAGTTTGGCTAGCAAGAGTCTTGGTGGTTCCAAATGTCTTCCGTTTAAGAATGATGGAGGCCACTGTGTTCTTGGGGACCTTCAATGCTGCAGACATTTGTTTTGGTACCTTCACTAGATTTGTGCGGACACAATCCTGTCTCGGAGCTCTACGGACAATTCCTTCGACCTCATGGCTTGGTTTTTGCTCCAACATGCAATTGTGGGACAATATGTAGACTGAGGTGTGCCTTTCCAAATCATGTCCACTTGGATTTACCACCGGTGGACTCCGATCAAATTGATCATCCATGAGCTGTTTCTACAATGGAAACAGTATGCACCTGAGCTCAATTTCGAGTCTCATAGCAAAGGGTCTGAATACTTACGTAAATAAGGTATGTTTTTAGTAAATATATTGACTTTCGCTTTGTCATTATGGAGTGTTGTTTTGAGGACTTAATTTTTTTTTAACATAACAATGTGGAAAAGTCTAGGGGTATGAATACTTTCTGAATGCAGTCTGTTTTTTATTGTATTTGTAAATGATAACTAATTGCAAAGCCAGCTCAAAGTTATGCAAGCATAGTTAGTAGCTACTGAATGTAATTTTTGTTGAGTTCGGACATTCCCAAGCAAAAGTGAGCGAGGGGGAAAAAACTGTGCAAATCAACAAAGTTGTGATGAATGCTCTTCTGTGTACACGGAGCTGAGGGGGAGAATGGAGGAGGAAAGACCGCTAGTCGGCAGCAAAGGGGGGGAAAATGGTAACTGTATGCATCTCTTCCAGAACTTTATTAAAACTTCTGGCAGAAATCCATTAGCTTATGGCAAACATTTAGCCATTGAATTTCATACAAGTGTAACTTCATCACCTCCTGTGCGTCGCACAACAGACTTGCCCATAGTTCTAGAACGCTATGGACTCACCAGCTCCTGCTTTCTCCCATTATGCTATTTACAAACAAACATGTGACTGGCTCAACTGCTCTGGGGACCTACAGTCTCACACACACAAGCTCAGCAGATTTTAATTTCAAATTAAAAATTAATGTTTATGCAGCAAATGTTAGTGCATCGAACCAAATTGCATCGATTCGTTTTTTTTTAATCAGTCGCACCAAATCGTTCCTGTATCGTATTGGAGCCCATGGCATGTATCTAGATCAGTATCGAATCGTCTTGAAAAGGAAATTATATACAGCCCTTGTTTAGTTATCTTCTGTTACTTTTGTTGTAGGTTCTGTAACCCCCGATATGTGGATTTTGATGAGCTGGAGAGAAAGTTTTGGAAGAACCTGACGTTTAACCCCCCTCTCTATGGAGCGGATGTCAACGGAACACTCTATGATCCAGTGAGTGATTCCATCTCATTCCATGACCATTCCATGTTCTAATTCTATTTCAATAGACCATTCACTGTCATTAAACAAGCTTTTACTTTACCGATGTATTCTCCAAACATCAGCCCTCCATTTGGCTCCATTTCGGATTTGAAGCCACAGCCTTCTGTTTAAATGTCAATGTCGTCACCCTTAAAGTTCCAAAGCAGCCGTTTTTATATCAATATCGAATCATTTCTGGGTAAAAATGAAGTATCTTGTGACTGTACAACCGTTTTCTTTTTGACCATTTTAATTGAGAACATAGCTTCTCAGCAAAGAGCAATTTCTCAAGCAAGAATTCTTCTAGGATTGTCTGGGAGTGGTCTGAGTGGGGAGAGAAACTGAAAACTGCTGTTATTGGTTTGGAACTCTTAATGGTCTATTAACAAGTTTAACGCCAGGTGATGTCACCAGCAGGCCAAAACTCCATCCCACCACAACAGGCTTACATTTCAGGCTGCCTTTTGAAACCGCTCTTATCATTTTCATAGTATTTTTCCAACCTCAACTGCACTAGGCCTTTAACAACATCGTCTCTGCTCTCTCTCTCCTAGGACGTGACAGAGTGGAACATTGGTCATCTGAACACTATCCTGGACACTGTGGAGAGGGAGAGTGGGATCAAGATCAAAGGGGTAAACACTCCTTACCTGTATTTTGGCATGTGGAAGAGTACCTTCGCCTGGCACACTGAAGACATGGATCTCTACAGCATCAACTACCTTCACTTTGGAGAGCCCAAGTCCTGGTAGAGTTTAGTTTGATTTATTTTGCATAGTTAGAAAAACAGAAGGTTCAGTGCAGTGAAGTTATACCAGTAGATATTTACTGTATGTCGATTTTACAGTTTACAAATGAAACGTGTGTGGGGTTGTTATTATTATACGTAACACCCAACACTAGCGTCCTGTCCAGGAGGTGTATTTGTACATCGAGCTGCTTCATACTACAGCAAAAGGCTCCTACCCTATGGGCCGCTCTGGCTCGGACAAAGCTTATTTTATTTACTTACCTAACACATAGCATCTTCACAACCACTGACATTGTTGCTCTTATCTCTCTACAGGTATGTTGTTCCCCCTGAACATGGGAAGAGATTGGAGCGTCTCGCTAAAGGTACTTGAAAATAATTTTCCTTATTGTGTATCTATGTCCAGAGTAGTCAGCAGAATTCTTAACATAATTGACTTCTTCTCATGCAGGGTTTTTCCCTGGGAGTGCTCAGAGCTGTGAAGCTTTCCTGCGGCACAAGATGACTCTCATCTCACCCTCCATCCTGAAGAAATACGGCATACCATTTGAGAAGGTGACCTCTCTTTCAATGGCATAATACAATCAGCTTCACTGACCCAAAACTTTCTGGCTATACTGTAGGTTGTTACAGTGGGATGATTTGACTGTTTTGGCAGTAGGAGTAAAAGTAATATTGTTTTCAATAGTAGTACTGTATGTATGTATGCATGCGTGTCCACTTGGGCTAGGCAATTATTACGATAGTATTGGATGTCGAAGATGCTTGACAGCTGTTGTAGTTGATGACATTGTGACGTGACAAACAATGTATAGCCTATTTCAACTTGATTGGCGCCACGCAGTAAAGCACTGACTGAGCAGCCCACAGCAGGACCATGCTGTGGCCTATTCCTTTGCTGTGGGCTGCGTAACCTATTTCAATAAATGTTAGAAAAAATGTACAGAATGTAGACAGAGCAATTTTCACCAAAGCAGTGCAAAATGTCTGGTTAGGATTTTTATTTTTCTCTCAATGTTTGATTATCTGGTCCGTATAGCCAGACACTCCAGTGTCTACGTCAAATTTTGCAGTTTCTCTCCATTTTATATGAATATGACTTTTTATGCATGCTGGCTTTCTCCTGCCGCGCTACTTCATGATCAAACAATGAATTCATCTAACAGAGTTCTAGGCTCAAAGTTTTTGAATAACCTCAAGGTAGGCCTACGGTAATAATGATAGAGGTAAAACGAACAATAGCAAAATCGAACAAGTAGTTTTGAATTAGCCTTAGTTGAGCCAAGCTTAGTCTATTATACAATAACCTCCTTGTCATTGTGAACCAAACGGTCAAATCATACTAATTAAAATAGCCTATCAAAATCATTAAGACAAGTTCAGCTTGAGTGTTTCCCAAATAAGCTATTATAAGTGTTTACATGTGCTAAAGCTGCAGCTTTGAAAGGGGAACAATTGTGAAAGTCGGTCTATAGGCGAGTATCACAGCTTTATTTTGAATTAGTGTCTTCAGAAAGTTTTCATACCCCTTGACTTATTCCACATTTTGTTGCATTACAGCCTGAATTCAAAATGGATTAAATAGATTGTCATCCATCTCCACACAATAGCCCATATTGAGAAGAGAACATGAACATTTTTGCTAATGAAATACAGTAATCTAATTTACATAAGTATTCACCCCCTGAGTCAATACTTTGTAGAAGCACCTTTGGCGGCGATTACAGCTTTGAGTCGTCTTAGGTATGCCTGTATCAGCTTTGCACATCTGTGTTTTAAGTCTTTCGGGCAGATTTTCAATGGGATTCAAGTCTGTACTGTGGTTGGGCCACTCAAGGACATTCACATTCCATTTCAGCATGGCTTGGGGTCATTGGAATGTATAAATCTTTGCCCCAGTCTAAGGTTGTTTGTACTCTGAAGCAGGTTCTCATTAAAGATTTGCCTGTATTTGGCTCTATTCATTGTTCCCTCTATCTTTACCACCCAGTCCCTCTCGCTGAAAAGCATCCCCATAGCATGAGGCTGCCATCACCATGCTTCACGGTAGGGATGGTGTTAGATTTTTGATGAGCTATGCCTGGTTTTCACCAGCCATAGTGATTTGCATTCAGGCCAAAGCTTAATCTTTGTCTCACCAGACTACAAAATATTTTGCCACGTCTTTCACGTGTCTTTACGAACTCCAGGCGTGCTATCATGTTTAATTTCTCATGAGTGGTTTCTGTCTGACCACTCTCCAATAAAGCCCAGATTGGTGAAGTGCTATAGACTGTTGTCCTTCTGGGAGGTTCTCCAGTCTTAGCAATTTAACTCTGTAATTATGTCAGTGGTTATTGGGTTCTTGGTCACCTACCTGACC
Source organism: Oncorhynchus masou masou (assembly GCF_036934945.1). NCBI lineage: Eukaryota > Metazoa > Chordata > Actinopteri > Salmoniformes > Salmonidae > Oncorhynchus > Oncorhynchus masou. The sequence goes on along the minus strand of NC_088226.1, from coordinate 40,467,041 downwards.
AAGGCCCTTACCCGGTTTCTCAGTTTGGTTGGATGGCAAGCTCTAGGTAGTTCCATATTTTTTTTCATTTCCTGAACTTTCACCACTCTAGAAATGTTTTCTACCCTTCACCAGATATATGCATCATCACAATTTTATCTCTGAGATGTACGGACAGTTCTTTGGACTTTGCACTGTCGAATGTGGGACCTTAAATAGACAGGTGTGTTTCTTTCAAAATCATGTCCAAACAATTGAATTGTCCACAGGTTTCTACAGTTTGATTGGAGTACACATCTCAAGAATGATCAAAGGAAATTGGATGCACCTGAGCTCAATTTGTAGTATCATAGCAAAGGGGTGTGAATACTTAAGTAAATTAGATTTTCTGTATTTAGTTTTCAATAAATGTGCAAAAATGTCTAAACATGTTTTCACTTTGTCATATGGGCTATAGTGTGTAGATGGGTGTAATGTTTTATTTATTTAATCCATTTTGAATTCAGCTTATAACAACGCGGAATAAGTTAAAGGGTATGAATGCTTTATGAAAGCACTGTATGTAGGCAAAAAGTGAAATTGAGCAAGCAATATCAAGATAGAAGAATCGAATGAAAACATATAGCTTATTAAAGAAACTATGCGTAGAGTAGGCTTATTTCCACAGCCTATAATTAGCAATGTAGGCTACGGCCTTCCTACAATGTATAGAAGCCTAGGCCTAATAAGAGAATTTATTAAAATGTGAATCATTGAATATTCATACAATTCTGGGTACAGCAGAGTTGGGTGCTCTGCAGTTGAGGCTCCTTGACTGTCACTTGCGTGTGGGCACTTTTTTCTTGCCGCGGCTCGAACATAGCATAATAGGCAACTTTAAAAAGGTTTGGATCTAAAATACCTTTGTCATGATTCTGCTGGTCCTTCCTGAAGCAAGCAAGCGAGCTCGTGCTAGCGGTCCTTGTTGGGGGAGTTGGCCAATAGGGGCCGATACCATCGTATCACTGTTTTGTGTGCACTTAATCACTATAGGACAAAGATTGACATCACCCAACCCTAGTGTCCACCTCTTTAGATCAATGGTCTGACTTGTGTGTGTCTGTGTGTTTAGATCACCCAGGAGGCAGGCCAGTTCATAGTGACCTTCCCTTTTGGCTACCATGCTGGTTTCAACCACGGCTTCAACTGTGCAGAGTCCACCAACTTTGCCACACAGCGATGGATTGATTATGGCAAAATAGCCACACTGGTATGTACAGATTAATTAACACATTGAATGTGTGATTCCAGGTCATATGGGTGTGTGTGTGTGTGTGTGTGTGTGTGTGTGAATGGTGTTTTGTCGTGTGGTTGGTAAAAGCATGGCACTAGCAAAGGCAAGGTTATGGGGTTAACATCTCCTGGGTACGTGGGACGGTAGCGTCCCACCTGTCAACAGCCAGTGAAACTGCAGGGTGCCAAATTCAAAACAACATAAATTCCATACTTAAATACATGTATGTTTGAGGAATTTTTACACCATATTAAAGATACACTAGTTGTAAATCCAGCCACAGTGTCCAATTTTCAAAAAGGCTTTACGACGAAAGCACACCAAACGATTATGGTAGGTCAGAGCCAAGTCACAGAAAAACACAGCCAAAGAGAGTCACAAAAAGTAGAAATATAGATAAAATTAATCACCAACCTTTGATGTTCTTCATCAGATGACATTCATAGGACTTCATGTTACACAATACATGTATGTTTTGTTCGGTAAAGTTCATATTTATATCCAAAAATCTGAGTTTACATTGGTGTGTTATGTTCAGTAGTTCAAAAACATCCGGTGATTTTGGCAGAGAGCCACATCAATTTACCAAAATACTCATAGTAAATATTGATAAACGATACAAGTGTTATTCACAGAATTAAAGATATACTTCTCCTTAATGTAAGATTTTTAAAAAGTTACTGAAAAAGCAAACCATGCAATAACCTGAGTACAGCGCTCAGACGACAAATTAAGCCAAATTTATTTTTTGTGTGTATTTTTGTGTGAATTTTAACCCCTTTTCTCCCCAATTTCGTGGTATCCAATTGTTTAGTAGCTACTATCTTGTCTCATCGCAACAACTCCTGTATGGGCTCAGGAGAGACGAAGGTTGAAAGTCATGCGTCCTCCGATAAACAACCCAACCAAGCCGCACTGCTTCTTAACACAGCGCCATCCAACCCGGAAGCCAGCCGCACCAATGTGTCGGAGGAAACACCGTACACCTGACAACCTTGGTTAGCGTGCACTGCACCCGGCCCGCCACAGGAGTCGCTGGTGCGAGATGAGACAAGGATTTCCCTACCTGCCAAACCCTCCCTAACCCGGACGACGCTAGGCCAATTGTGCGTCACCCAACGGACCTCCCGGTCGCGGCCGGTTACGACAGAGCCTGGGCGTAAATCCAGAGTCTCTGGTGGCACAGCTGGCGCTGCAGTACAGAGCCTTAACCACTGCGCCACCCGGGAGCCCCAAATTAAGCCAAATTGATATCAAATGTATTTATATAGCCCTTCTCAAAGTGCTGTACAGAAACCCAGCCTAAAACCCCAAACAGCAAGCACGGTGGCTAGGAAAAACTCCCTAGAAAGGCCGAAACCTAGAGAGGAACCAGGCTAAGAGGGGTGGCCAGTCCTCTTCTGGCTGTGCCGGGTGGAGATTATAACAGAATATGGCCAAGATGTTCAAATGTTCATAAATGACCAGCATGGAATAATAATAATATTATTATTATTATTACAGTAGTTGTCGAGGGTGTAGCAAGTCAGCACCTCAGGAGTAAATGTCAGTTGGCTTTTCATAGCCGATCATTAAAAGTATGTCTACCACTCCTGCTGTCTCTAGAGTTGAAAACAACAGCAGGTCTGGGACAGGTAGCACGTCCGGTGAACAGGTTAGGACTCCATAGTCGCAAGCAGAACAGTTGAAACTGGAGCAGTAGCACAGCCAGGTAGACTGGGGACAGCAAGGAGTCATCATGCCAGGTAGTCCTGAGGCATAGTCCTAGGGCTCAGGTCCTCCGAGAGAGAAAGAGAGCATACTTATATTCACACATGACACCGGATAAGACAGGAGAAGTACTCCAGATATAACAAACTGACCCTGAAACAGGAGGGGTCAGGAGACACTGTGGCCCCATCCGATGATACCACCAGACAGGGCCAAACAGGAAGGATATAACCCCACCCACTTTGCCAAAGCACAGCCCCCACACCACTAGAGGGATATCTTCAACCGCCAACTTACCATCCTGAGACAAGGCCGAGTATAGCCCACAAAGATCTCCGCCACGGCACAACCCAAAGGGGGGCGTCAACTCAGACAGGAAGATCACATCAGTGACTCAACCCACTCAAGTGGTGCACCCCTCCTAGGGACGGCATGGAAGAGCACCAGTAAGCCAGTGACTCAGCTCCTGTAATAGGGTTAGAGGCAGAGAATCTCAGTGGAAAGAGGGGAACCGGCCAGGCAGAGACCGCATCCGCCATGTTGGAGTCAACATTAGTCAGAAATAGCATTATAAATATTCACTTTCCTTTGATCTTCATCAGAATGCACTCCCAGGAATCCCAGTTCCACAAATGTTTGTTTTGTTTGATAATGTTCATCATTTATGTCCAAATAGCTACTTTTATTAGCTTTTGTTAGCAAAAAGTTCCGTTACAGTCCGTGGAAAAATGTCAAACAGTGTATAGAATCAATCTTTAGGATGTTTTTAACGTAAATATTCAATGTTCCAACCGGAGTTTTCCTTTGTCTTCAGAAATGCAATGGAACGCAGGTCGCTTTCACGTGAACGCTCGTGGCTGCTGGCAGACCTCTGACTCATTCCCCTCTCCTTCGGCCCCACTTCACAGTAGAATCATAAAACAGGTTTCTTAAGACTTGACATCTCGTGGAAGCCTTAGGAAGTTCAACATGACCCCATAGACACTTCGATAGGGCAAGGGTCGAAAAACTACACAACTCAGATTTCCCACTTCCTGGTTGGATTTTCTTCTCAGGTTTTTGCCTGCCATTTGAGGTCTTATGCTCACATCATTCAAACAGTTTTAGAAACTTCAGTGTTTTCCATCCAAATCTACTAATTATATGCATATTCTAGCTTTTATGGCAGAGTAGCAGGCAGTTTAATTTGGGCATGCTTTTCATCCAAAATTCCCAATGCTGCCCCCTACCCTAGAGAAGTTAACTCCAGCAAGGATCACACAATTTTTTTTCTCCATGCATTCACTCACTTACTGTAAGTTGCCTTGGCTAAGAGTCTAGTAAGTGGCATTTATTGTATTATAATTCTCATGACCAATCCCTGTCCTATCTCTCCCAGTGCTCGTGCCGTAAAGACATGGTGAAGATCTCCATGGATGTGTTTGTGAGGAAGTTCCAACCAGATCGCTACAAGGCATGGAAGGCAGGGAAAGACAACATTCCTATTGACCACTCCAAGCCCACGCCAGAGGCTGCTGAGTTCCTGACGGGAGAGAAGACAGGGGAGCCTGGGAAGGAGGGTCCAAGCCCCAGCGAGGCCCCTGACCAGGAGGAGGACACCCCAGGCACCACTGCACAGGAGGAGACGAGGTCTGTACTTTACTGTTCTCACTTACCCTGTCATGTTTGCCATTTCCAGCTGGTATAGCTTAAAGCCCTAGAGTTGATATCCGCGCCCAACGAAAGTACAATTGGCATTAAATAAAATCCCCAGTTTGTGGGTGAAAGGGTGTGTCCCATAACTTTGCTAGGGAGTAAAGATGTTAGGGACAATATAGAATGATTCACAATAATTGTTCGCTAAAATAATATTTGCTTGCCAATATGTAAATGTTAGCAATCCTTTGCATGAACTACCTAATTTATTACAAATATTAATTGTTAATTGTGGGAATTAAGGCAAAGGATTTTTTTTATATCATTTTTTAATAGTTATATAATACAAATCGAGTTGAGTGCGATGGAAATGCTTTTGACGGCTGATCTGCTTCTGTTCTGTGGGTGGCACTGTGTGCTCTTTTCGAAGGATGGGTCCTGGTCTCTGGGGGGGTGCCAGTCACTGGGATGACAACCCAACTCGGGATGGGGAGGGGTTTTAGCTGGTGGAATAGTGGGGACCAATTAGAGGTTTATTTATTAGCAATGCACAAATCATGGTATAGCTATATGGACACTCAATCACTATGGTACTTTTTAATGATGAGTATATATATGATAAATAGATTTGAAACTTCTATTTCATTATGGTGAAATAAGTATTAGCCAGTTATAATTGTAATGGCTTAGCTCATAATAAGAAAAGACTATCAGTATTTACCTGGCTAAAAGAGAAGGAATATAATTTCTATTGTTTACAGGAAACTCATTCAACAATTTTAGGTGAAGTTGTGTGGAAAAAGGACTGGGGGGGGGGGGGTGAAACATTTCTTCCATGGGCAAAGAAATTCAAAAGGTGTGAATGTTAATTAACAGTCATTTTGATCCAAATGTACAAATTGTCCAAACAGATCAAGGTCGATGGATGATTTAAAATGTTATTGGACCTTAAACCGATATGGCCTATTAACCTATGCAGTCCAAATAATGATGACCCACGTTTCTTTGAAAATATAGTATTACTAAATACAAGTATTACTTTTTTCCCTTAAAGGTAGGGGTCAAAATTATTGGCACCTAAAGATACTTATAAATAAAGTAGTCAAAAGTTTAGTATTTGGTCCCATATTCCGAGCACGCAATGACTATCTAGCTTGTGATCCTACACACTTGTTGGATGCATTGGCAGTTCGTTTAGGTTGTTTTGATCATTTTGTTCCCAGTAGAAATTAAATGGTAAATAATGCATTGTTATTTGAGTCACTTTTATTGTAAAAAATGATTATGAATAATCCTGAATGATTTGTGAATAATGAGTGAGAACGTTAGATGGTCAAAGATAACACGTTAAGACAATTTACACTGAACAAAAATATAAACGCATCATGTGAGAAAAGATCCCAGAAATGTTCCATACAAAGTTTCTTTCTTTCAAATTGTGTGCACAATTTTTTTTACACCCCTGTCAGTGAGCATTTTTCCTTTTGCCAAGATAATCCTCCCACCTGCCAGGTGTGCATATCAAGAAGCTGATTTAAACATTATGATCATTACACAGGTGCATCTTGTGCTGGGGACAAAAGGCCATTAAGATGTGCAGCTTTGTCACACAACACAATGCCACATGCAATTGGAATGCCCACCACAGTATTGAATACTAATTTTGTTACCATAAGCCGCCTCCAACATTGTTTTCAAGAATTTAGCAGAACATCCAACCAGCCTCACAACCGCAGACCACATGTAACCAAGCCAGCCCAAGTACCTCTCATCCGGCTTCTTCAAGTGCGGGATCGTCTGAGACCAGACACTTGGACAGCTGATGAAACTGAGTGTTTCTGTCTGTAAGAAAGCCCTTTTATGGGGAAAACTCATTCTGATTGGCTGGGCCTGGCACCACAGTGGGCGGGCCTGGCTCCCAAGATTAGGGCCTAATTTATTTATTTCAATTGATTTCCTTATTAATTGTAACTCAGTAATATTGTTGCATGTTGATTTTATATTTTTGTTTGGTATAGATCCAATAATACAAACAGATGAACATCAAGAAAGTTCCTTCCCTGCCACAAAATGCTGAGTGATACGGACTATTTATTATTATAGTTCAGGGCTCTACGCTAACATTTTTTACAAGGAGTACATGATGTGCTTCGAAGTAGAAATGTAGAAGCACACAAATAAATTTAGGGGAGACGGTGACTAAAAGTTAATGAATACAGTTTTTTGAGAGTGTGCTTGATTGACCATGGATCAATCATTAGATGAGAGAGGTTCAGCTGGCCCGGGGCGGGCCGTTTCAGTGGCAACTTGGGCACTTAGCAGCAGAATGTTGCAGCAAACTCAAATTAACATTGAAAACCAAAATAGCATGTGAACAAAATATTTAAATGGCCAAGAAACACGAGGACAAAGTCATACTTAAGTTACCTTGTCAATTCGACAGGTGGGCTTTGGATAATAAAAAATAAAACTGTTGCCAAATAGTGTGTGGCCAATGTGGCAGGTGAAATATACTTTCTTACCCACCAATGACAAAATCTACCCTCATTTGGCCAGTGTTAATCACCAACGCTCCATGCTAACCTCCCCTGTTATTGGTACTGGTGAGAGGTTAGCATGTCTTGGGGGTATGACCTTTGGCCCTCTAACTTTCTCTGTCATAATCCTAAATAACTTGTGAATAATCTGTGATCAGGGTAGCATTCACATTAATGTAGAAGTGAGCCAGATGTCTCGCTGGATGTATGTACAGTGCCTTTGGAAAAGATTCCGATGCCTTGACTTTTTCTAAATTTTCTTACGTTGCAGCCTGATTTTAAACTAGATTAAATAAAACAATTTCCTCATCAATCTACATACAATACCCCATTATGACAAAGCCCAAGTTTTTTTTTTTTAAATGAAAAACGGCAATGCCTTATTTACGTAAGTATTCTTACTGTTCGCAATGAGACTCGATTGAGCTCGGATGCATCTTGTTTCCATTGATCATCCTTGATGTTTCTACAACGAGTACACGTGTGGTAAAGTCAATTGATTGGACATGTTTTGTAAAGACACAGACCTGTCTATAAAGGTCCCACAGTTGACAGTGCATGTCAGAGCGAAAACCAAACCATGAGGTCGAAAGGAATAGTCCGTAGCACTCCGAGACAGGATTGTATCGAGGCACAAGATTCTCTGGTCTGATGAAACCAAGATTTAACTCAAGCGTCACATCTGGAGGAGGAAACCTGGCACCATCCCTACGGTGAAGCATGGTGGTGGCAGCATCATGCTATGGTAATGTTTTTCAGTGGCAGAGACTGGGAGACTAGTCAGGATTGAGGAAAAGATTAACGGAGCAAAGTACAGTGCAAAAGTATTCATCCCCCTTGCCGTTTTTACTATTTTGTTGCATTACAACCTGTAATTTAACTGGATTTTTATTTGGATGTTATGTAATGGACATAAATAAAATTGTCCAAATTGGTGAAATGAAAAAAAATAACTTGTTTAAAAAGAATAATAAAAAATGGAAAGTGGTGTGTGCATATCAATCAAATGTATTTATAAAGCCCTTCTTACATAAGCTGATGTCACAAAGTGTACAGAAACCCAGCCTAAAACAGAAAGCAATGCAGGTGTAGAAGCACGGTGGCTAGGAAAAACTCCCTAGAAAGTCCAGGACCTAGGAAGAAACCTAGAGAGGAACCAGGCTATGAGGGGTGGCCAGTCCTCTTCTGGCTGTGCCGTGTGGAGATTTGAACATCTTGGCCATGTTCTGTTATAATGCTCATAGATGACAGGCAGGGTCAAATAATAATAATCAGTGGTTGTAGGGTGCAACAGGTCAGCACCTCAGGAGTAAATGTCAGTTGGCTTTTCATAGCTGATCATTCAGAGTATTTCTACTGCTCCTGCTGTCTCTAGAGAGTTGAAAACAGCAGGTCTGGGACAGGTAGCACGTCCGGTGAACAGGTCATGGTTCCATAGCCTCAGGCAGAACAGTTGAAACTGGAGCAGCAGCATGGCCAGGTGGACTGGGGAAACGAGTCGTCAGGCCAGGTAGGCCTGAGGCATGGTCCTACATCTCTGATCCTCCTCTGAGCGGGAGCGTACTTAAATTCACACAGGACACCGGATAAGACAGCAGAAATACGCCAGATATAACAGACTGACCCTAGCCCCCCGGCACATACATTTCTGCAGCATAAATGCTGGAGGCTGAGACATGAGGGGTTGGGAGACACTGTGGCCCTGCCCGACGATACCCCCGGACAGGGCCAAACAGGCAGCATATAACCCCACCCATTTTGCCAAAGCACAGCCCACACACCACTAGAGTGATATCTTCAACCACCAACTTACCATCCTGAGACTAGGCCGACCTTCACACTCCTGGGCCAAACTACACGCAATCATAGGACCTACTGAAGAGATGAGTCTTCAGTAAAGACTTAAAGGTTGAGACCTAGTCTGCGTCTCTCATGGGTAGGCAGACCATTCCATAAAAATATAGCTCTATAGAAGAAAACCCTGCCTCCAGGTGTTTGCGTAGAAATTCTAAGGACAGTAAGGAGGCCTGCGTCTTGTGACCGTAGCGTACGTGTAGGTATGTACGGCAGGACCAAATCGTAAAGATGAGTAAGAGCAAGCCCATGTAATGCTTTGTAGGTTAGCAGTAAAACCAGCCCTTGCCTTATCAGGAAGCCAGTGTAGAGAGGCTAGCACTGGAGTAATATGATAAAATTGTTTGGTTCTAGTCAAGATTCTAGCAGCCGTGTTTAGCACAAACTGAAGTTTGTTTAGTTGTTTTCATCCGGGTTGCCGGAAAGTTGAGCATTGCGGTAGTCTAACCTAGAAGTGACAAAAGCATGGATACATTTTTCTGCATTATTTTTGGACAAAGTTTGATTTTTTTTTTGCAATGTTAGGTAGATGGAAAAAACCTGTCTTTGAAACAGTCTTTATATGTTTGTTAAAAAAAGAGATCAGGGTCCAGAGTAACGCCGAGGTCCTTCAGTTTTATTTGAGATGACAGTACAACCATCAAGATTAATTGTCAGATTCAACAGAAGATCTTTGTTTCTTGGGACCTATAACAAGCATCTCTGTTTTGTTCCGAGTTTAAAAGTAGAACATTTGCAGCCGTCCACTTCCTTATGTCTGAAACACAGGGTTCTAAGGATGATTAGTTTTACGTCTAATACTGCGGGTAATGGAGTCGCCAATAACTAGGGTTTTCAATTTGTCAGAGCTAATGGTGGGAGGCTTCAGCGTCTCAGACCCCATAATGGGAGGAGTATAGACCAGAGAAGGCTCGGCCTCTGACTCCGACTCGCTGCTTAATGAGGAGAATCGGTTGAAGGTTTCTGTCGGCTGAATGAGCGACACCGGTTGAGCAATCATACAGCATTTCCTTCCAGAAGCCATGAGAAAGTTGTCTGGCTGCGGGGACTGTGCGGGGGGATTTATACTACTATCTGTACTTACTGGTGGCATAGACACTATTTCATACTTTCCTACACTTAAATTACCCTTGCCTAACGATTGAGTCTGAAGCTAGGCTAGCAGCACAGCTATCCTCGCTGCAAGGCGATCGTTCTCCTGTATGTTATGAGTACAGTGACTGCAATTAGAAGGCATCATGTTAATGTTACTACTTAGCTTCGGCTGGTGGAGGTCCTGACGAAAAACGTCCAGATAAAGTGTCCAGAGTGAAAAAGTCGAGTGAGGTGGGGAAAACTAAAAATATAAACGGTAATTAAAATGTAAAAACTGGAAAGTTGGCAGGTAGCAAAGTAAGGTTAGAAACAAAACGCACAGCAGCATGAAAACAACTCTAAATATGTATTCACCCGCTTTGCTATGAAGCCTCTAAATAAGATATGGTTCAACCAATTACCTCCAGAAGTTAAATAATTAGCTAGATTGCACATAGGTTGACTTTATTTAAGTGTCACATGATGTCAGTATAGTACACTGCTCAAAAAATAAAGGGAACACTTAAACAACACAATGTAACTCCAAGTCAATCACACTTCTGTGAAGCAACACTGATTGACAATACATTTCACATGCTGTTGTGCAAATGGAATAGACAACAGGTGGAAATTTATAGGCAATTTGCAAGGCAACCCCAATAAAGGAGTGGTTCTGCAGGTGGTGACCACAAACCACTTCTCAGTTCCTATGCTTCCTGGCTGATGTTTTGGTCACTTTTGAATGCTTGCGGTGCTTTCACTCTAGTGGTAGCATGAGACGGAGTCTACAACCCACACAAGTGTCTCAGGTAGTGCGACACATCAATGCGAGCTGTGGCAAGAAGGTTTGCTGTGTCTGTCAGCGTAGTGTCCAGAGCATGGAGGCGCTACCAGGAGACAGGCCAGTACATCAGGAGACGTGGAGGAGGCCATAGGAGGGCAACAACCCAGCAGCAGGACCGCTACCTCCGCCTTTGCGCAAGGAGGAGCAGGAGGAGCACTACCAGAGCCCTGCAAAATGACCTCCAGCAGGCCACAAATGTGCATGTGTCTGCTCAAATGGTCAGAAACAGACTCCATGAGGGTGGTATGAGGGCCCGACGTCCACAGGTGGGGGTTGTGCTTACAGCCCAACACCGTACAGGACGTTTGGCATTTCCCAGAGAACACCCAAGATTGGCAAATTCGCCACTGGCGCCCTGTGCTCTTCAGAGATGAAAGCAGGTTCACACTGAGCGCATGTGACAGACGTGACAGTCTGGAGACGCCGTGGAGAATGTTCTGCTGCCTGCAACATCCTCCAGCATGACTGGTTTGGCAGTGGGTCAGTCATGGTGTGGGGTGGCATTTCTTTGGGGGGCCGCACAGCCCTCCATGTGCTCGCCAGAGGTAGCCTGACTGCCATTATGTACCGAGATGAGATCCTCAGACCCCTTGTGAGACCATATGCTGGTGCGGTTGGCCCTGGGTTCCTCCTAATGCAAGACAATGCTAGACCTCATGTGGCTGGAGTGTGTCAGCAGTTCCTGCAAGAGGAAGGCATTGATGCTATGGACTGGCCCGCCCGTTCCCCAGACCTGAATCCAATTAAGCACATCTGGGACATCATGTCTCGCTCCATCCACCAACGCCACGTTGCACCACATTCTGTCCAGGAGTTGGCGGATGCTTTAGTCCAGGTCTGGGAGGAGATCCCTCAGGAGACCATCCGCCACCTCATCAGGAGCATTCCCAGGCGTTGTAGGGAGGTCATACAGGCACGTGGAGGCCACACACACTACTGAGCCTCATTTTGACTTGTTTTAAGGACATTACATCGATGTTGGATCAGCCTGTAGTGTGGTTTTTCCATTGATAATTTTTGTGTGATTTTGTTGTCCGCACATTCAACTATGTAAAGAAAAAAGTATTTAATAAGAATAATTAATTGATTCAGATCTAGGATGTGTTATTTTAGTGTTCCCTTTATTATTTGAGCAGTGTATATATACACCTGTTCTGAAAGGCCCCAGAGTCTGCAGTAGCACTAAGCAAGGGGCACGACTAATCAAGCGACACCATGAAGACCAAGGAGCTCTCCAAACAGGTCAAGAACAAAGTTGTGTAGTTGTACAGATCAGGGTTGGGGTCTAAAAATATATACAACTTTGAACATCCCACGGAGCACCATTAAATCCATTATTACAAAATTGAAAGAATATGGCACCACAACAAACCTGCCAAGAGAGGGCCGTCCACCATAACTCACAGACCAGGCAATGAGGGAATTAATCAGAGAGGCAACAAAGAGACCAAAGATAACCGTGAAGGAGCTGCAAAGCTCCACAGTGGAGATTTGAGTATCTGTCTCAGGGACCACTTTAAGCCGTACCCTCCACAGAGCTGTGATTTATGGAAGAGTGGCCAGAAAAAAAGCCATTGCTGAATGAAAAAATAAGCAAACATGTTTGTTGTTCACCAAAAGGCATGTGGGAGACTCCCCCAAACAAATCGAAGAAGGTACTCTGGTCATATGAGCCAAAAATTTAGCCTTTTGCCCATCGAAGAAAACGCTATGTCTGGCACAAAATCAACACCCTGAGAACACCATCCCCAATGAAGCATGGTGGTGGCAGCATCATGCTGTGGGGATGTTCATCATCGGCAGGGACTGGGAAACTGGTCAGAATTGAAGGAATGATGGATGGTGCTAAATACAGGGATATTCTTGAGGGAAACCTGTTTGTCTTCCAGAGATTTGAGACTGGGATGGAGGTTCACCTTCCAGCAGGACAATGACCCTAAGCATACTGCTAAAGCAACACTCGAGTGGTTTAAGGGGAAACATTTTAAATGTCTTGGAATGGCCTAGTCAAAGCCCATACCTCAAACCGAGAATCTGTGGTATGACTTAAAGATTGTTTTACACCAGTGTAACCCATCCAACTTGAAGGAGCTGGAGCAGTTTTGCTTTGAAAAATGGGAAAAAATCCCAGTAGCTAGATGTGCCAAGCTTATAGAGACATAACACAAGAGCCTTGCAGCTGTAATTGCTGCAAAAGGTGACTCTACAAAGTATTGACTTTGGGGGGTGAATAGTTAGGCACACTCAAGTGTTCTGTTTTTGTCTTGTTTGTTTCACAATAAAAAAAGAAAGAAATATTTTGCATTCAAAGTGGTAGGCATGTTTTGTAAATCAAATGATACGAACCCCCCAAAAATCCATTTTAATTCCAGGTTGTAAGGCAACAAAGTAGGAAAAATGCCAAAGGGGGTGAATACTTTCGCAAGTCACTGTATAGACAGATCCTTGATGATGTTAGGTTCTTCTTTTTCAGAGTAAGTAACTAACACTAGAGAAGCTTGACCAAGTTTAATTCTTCTCACAGCTTCGTCGAAAGCTGTATTTAGACAAAAACATTTTCTCGCCATCACAAGTGTGTGTGTGTATATATACAGTGCCTTGCGAAAGTATTCGGCCCCCTTGAACTTTGCGACCTTTTGCCACATTTCAGGCTTCAAACAAAAAGATATAAAACTGTATTTTTTTGTGAAGAATCAACAACAAGTGGGACACAATCATGAAGTGGAACGACATTTATTGGATATTTCAAACTTTTTTTAACAAATCAAAAACTGAAAAATTGGGCGTGCAAAATTATTCAGCCCCCTTAAATTAATACTTTGTAGCGCCACCTTTTGCTGCGATTACAGCTGTAAGTCGCTTGGGGTATGTCTCTATCAGTTTTGAACATCGAGAGACTGAAACTTTTTCCCATTCCTCCTTGCAAAACATCTCGAGCTCAGTGAGGTTGGATGGAGAGGACTTTGGACTTTGACTTGGCCATTCTAACACCTGGATATGTTTATTTTTGAACCATTCCATTGTAGATTTTGCTTTATGTTTTGGATCATTGTCTTGTTGGAAGACATCTCCGTCCCAGTCTCAGGTATTTTGCAGACTCATCAGGTTTTCTTCCAGAATGGCCCTGTATTTGGCTCCATCCATCTTCCAATCAATTTTAACCATCTTCCCTGTCCCTGCTGAAGAAAAGCAGGCCCAAACCATGATGCTGCCACCACCATGTTTGACAGTGGGCATGGTGTGTTCAGGGTGATGAGCTGTGTTGCTTTTACGCCAAACATAACGTTTTGCATCGTTGCCAAAAAGTTCTATTTTGGTTTCACCTGACCAGAGCACCTTCTTCCACATGTTTGGTGTGTCTCCCAGGTGGCTTGTAGCGAAATTTAAACAACACTTTTTATGGATATCTTTAAGAAATGGCTTTCTTCTTGCCACTCTTCCATAAAGGCCAGATTTGTGCAATATACGACTGATTGCTGTCCTATGGACAGAGTCTCCCACCTCAGCTGTAGATCTCTGCAGTTCATCCAGAGTGATCATGGGCCTCTTGGCTGCATCTCTGATCAGTCTTCTCCTTGTATGAGCTGAAAGTTTAGAGGGACGGCCAGGTCTTGGTAGATTTGCAGTGGTCTGATACTCCTTCCATTTCAATATTATCGCTTGCACAGTGCTCCTTGGGATGTTTAAAGCTTGGGAAATCTTTTTGTATCCAAATCCGGCTTTAAACTTCTTCACAACAGTATCTCGGACCTGCCTGGTGTGTTCCTTGTTCTTCATGATGCTCTCTGCGCTTTTAACGGACCTCTGAGACTATCACAGTGCAGGTGCATTTATACGGAGACTTGATTACACACAGGTGGATTGTATTTATCATCATTAGTCATTTAGGTCAACATTGGATCATTCAGAGATCCTCACTGAACTTCTGGAGAGAGTTTGCTGCACTGAAAGTAAAGGGGCTGAATAATGTTGCACGCCCAATTTTTCAGTTTTTTATTTGTTAAAAAAGTTTGAAATATCCAATAAATGTCGTTCCACTTCATGATTGTGTCCCACTTGTTGTTGATTCTTCACAAAAAAATACAGTTTTCTATCTTCATGTTTGAAGCCTGAAATGTGGCAAAAGGTCGCAAAGTTCAAGGGGGCCGAATACTTTCGCAAGGCACTGTATCTATATACCCACTTTGGACACTACTCCTTTTCTCGAATCCTTACATCTTATGGTTTGACAGGAAGAGGGTAACAGGATACTAAAACCATTATTTCTCCCTTCAGGGGATCTGACCTGACCTCAACCCCTCCTTCGCCTAATCCACAGATTTCCTCTCGTATCACCTATCGCACTTCTTTGACTCTCTCCCGTCCACGCAGCACATTCCACAGCCACTCTACAGATCTCACTCCTTATATACTATGTATCTGATCGATCATGTCTTTAATATGTCAATGTTCAAAGTTTAGCCCGAATCCAACAATGAAAACATGCTCCAGTGTTCTCAGGACCTCAGACTGGGGCGAAGGTTTACCTTCCAACAGGACAACGACCCCAAGCACACAGCCAAGACAACACAAGAGTGGCTTCGGGACAAGTCTCTGAATGTCCTTGTGGCTGAGCCAGATCCCGGACTTAAACCTGATCGACTGGAGAGACCTAAAAATAGCTGTGCAGCAACACTCTCCATCCAACCTGACAGATCTTGAGAGGATCTGCAGAAAAGAATGGGAGAAACTCCCAAAATACTGGTGTGCCAAGCTTATGCGTCACAGCCAAGAAGAGTCGAGGCAAATCACTGCCAAAGGTGCTTCAACAAAGTTCTGAGTAAAGGGTCTGAATACTTATGTAATTGTAATATTTGTCTTTTTAATTTTAAATAATTAGCAAACATCTATTTAAAAACATTTTGCTTTGTTATTATGGGGTATTGTGTGTAGATTGATGAGGGGAAAAACTATAATACATTTTTGAATAAGGCTGTAATCTAACAAAATGTGGAAAAAGTCCAGGGGTCTGATTGCTTTCTGAAGGCACTGTATCTGAAGCATCCGTTTCGAACTTCCAACCACCATGAGAGGATGTCCAGTGGCGAGAAATGGGTTTAGATGGCGGTAGATGAAACTTGGCTGACTTTCTGCAAATGTTCTCATTGTTGAAATAGTTGAACTCGATACAGTTTTCTGTACCCAAAACTAGAATCCGTTATAAACAGAGGGCACTAAGTTTTGTGGACTTGACTCTTTTCTAAAAATGGCAGTGTTTAGAAGGGTCGAATTTAGTTATTGCACACTTTGGAGTAGTGTGCAATAACTAGTGTCTTGTATCTACTGTGCATACTTTGCATGTGCAGCAAATACATGCTAGAACGCCCCCTATTCCCACGTCCTTGCTTGTTCTACCCACTATGCTTCATTTGCTCCCACTGGAAACCACACCAGGGGTGTATCTTGGGTTAGTTACCAGCATCTTGGATTATAATGTGGGGGGGTCAAAATAATGAAAGTATATATATATATATTTTTCTATCTACTAAATCCATTTGAAAATGTTGATTACACTGGGGGTGTTTCCTGGGCAAGAATAGGTTAAACTCCTGATTTTTAAACTATTCTTGTAATATAATGGATGGTCAGTCCTTGCATCCAAAGCTCTGTCTATGAATTTGTTTCTACTGCAGATTGACCCTTTTTTTTAAATGATCAAATAAAATAATTTATTCATTCTTTGTTCACCACTTTGAGCTTGTGTCTTAAAAGAGACATATATAAAAAAAACATTGACAGTTCCCCTCTCTGTCCTGTGCCACAGCAACCTGAAGCTGAAGGTTGGGAAAAAGCGCCAGCGGGAAGCAGTTGTGGAGGCAAAGGAGGATGAAGACACTGAGCAAGCTAAGGAGGAAGGAGAGGTAGCGCAAAAGAAAGTCAAGCTGGAAAAGTGGAGTGGAGGACACACCCCAGCACACAAAGGTACCTCAGTTAGGTGACCCCGTGATGGACGCTATGCAAGAATTATACAAAAAAAATATAAAAAAACTAATCCAATTTTCTCTTCATGTCAATGTGGGCATCAAAATACATAAATTATTTTAAAACATGAGTATGGAAGTTGTTAACCATGTCTAAAAATCAAATATATATGTTGTGATATTTACGCGATATGAGCCCAAATTTAAAGCACATGCTATGCTTAGAATATTTAATTCTGTGGGACAGCCCTTCTGAAATCCAGTGTGTTCATATTGGCTCTTTGCGAATGGTATTCCTCACTCTACCAGAGTAAGATCAATGTGATATTGTATTGGAAAGTATTGAAAAATAAGGTTGAACGTTTTTCCTTTGTTTCAGTCATGATTTTAAAACGACAATTTTTTGGCTGCAGTCCTGCAATCGATCAAATTTCAAATGTGTCCCATCTTTGTGTGCAGCTGGCTAGCAGGCAGCTCACGGTCTGCCTTTTCTGAGCCTAGGATAATTATTTCCTGGAAACGGTCGCAATGTAACCCAACTCCGATGTAGGCCTACCTTTTTAGAATTAAGCTATGTTATTAGACTAGTAGTCTTCTGAGTTACGGTTCAGACTTAGTGAGAAGTGTGTGTGTGTGTGTGTGTGTGGGGATGCAGGTAGCACAGGGTTGGGCGTATTATTTGGCGCACTAGTTCTAATCAGTTGGCCTACTGAATACAACATCACTGTGATTGTACACTGAGTATAACAAACATTAGGAACACCTTCCTAATATTAGGTGGCACCCCCACCCTTTTGCCCTCAGAACAGCCTCAACTCGTTGGGGCATGGACCCTACAAGGCGTCGAAAGCATTCCACAGGGATGCTGGCCTATGTTGACTTCAATGTTTCCCACAGTTGACATGTTGGCTGGATTTCCTTTGGATGGTGGACCATTCTTGATACACACTGGAAACTGTTGAGTGTCATCTACACTGATTTGAAGTGGATTTAACAAGTGACATCAATAAGGGATCATCTTTCACCTAGTCAGTCTGCCATGGAAGGAGCAGATGTTCACAATGTTTTGTATATTCAGTGTACAGTATACAGCCTAACAGTTACTAAATAGTAACCTTGCTTTTTTGTTCATGATTATCTATTCCCCTGTGTGTTTGTGTGAAAATGTGTGTGCGCGAGCTGTACCCTATTCCTCTGTGTGAACTCCTAGTTCTGCATTAAACAATATGCAGCATATACCGCATTACTTTAAATGAACAGACTAATTAGCATATTATGTATTATATTTGCATAAAGTAGTATTAGAAGTTGTATTCTAATTTCATTGATTGTTAGTCTCTGTTTTTCATAAAGCATTAAGATTTGTTTATAATATGACCACCCTACTTTAAATGATTGGGCTTAAATTACTGGAATGTTATATTCTGTAATGCTACATGTGCATATTAAATGCATCATTTGCATAGCAGTATATATTTTTTTCCCCGAACAGTATGGCCAACCTATCTTGAGTTATTGGACAAAAAAGTGTTGAATTTAAGAATCCAGACATGTGATTTGGTGCCTTTATTGACTAGGGATTAACGTTGACCTGTCTGACCCTTTGATCTTTTCAGATCACTTTAAAATAAGATATCTCATAAAATAAGATCAATTGTGTTCATGGGAAGCTTCTCAATAACATGAAATACAAAGTATAACACCAGAACCACAGTTTCATTTTGTCCCTTAAGGGGCAGCAGGTAGCCTAGTGGTTAGAGCTTTGGGGCCGGTAACCGAAAGGTTTCTGGATCGAATCCTCGAGCTGACAAGGTAAAATTACGTTTTGCTCCTGAACAAGGCTGTTCCCCAGTAGGCCATCATTGTAAATAAGAATTTGTTCTTCACTGAAATAAATAAATAAATAAATAAAATATCCACCAGATTCAATCCATACATAAATATTGTATATGGATATGGAGGTACAAAGGTAAGGTACCTCAGTTAATCTTTGACCATGCTACCAAACAATTAAACAGGGACTGACACTAGTCTACTGCAGATTGACTTGAGGGAGATAATTTTGACTTGCGATTCTCCAACTGGTGGGTCGCAACCCCAATTTGGGTCATGGGAGGTTTTGAATGGTTCTCAGGTGTCTGAATAAAAATATTCAATAATTAAAACTTCTTTGGGATCGGTGTCCCGTACAGGGGACGGTTGCGCTAACGTAGGCTAATGCGATTAGCATGAGGTTGTAAGTAACAAGAACGTTTCTCAGGACATAGACATATCTGATATTGGCAGAAAGCTTAAATTATTGTTAATCTAACTGAACTGTTCAATTTACAGTGCAATAATACCGTGCTATTGTTTGAGGAGAGTGCACAATTTTGAACATGAAAAGTTATTAAACCTCTCTGGGATAGGGGCCAATAGCCAGGGAAAATGTAGAGCGCCAAATTCAAATAAAATACAATAAAAATCTAACTTTCATTAAATCACACATGTGAGATACCAAATTAAAGCTACACTCGTTGTGAATCCAGCCAACATGTCAGATTTCAAAAATGCTTTTTGGCGAAAGCATAAGATGCTATTATGATAGCACAACAGTAAACAAAGAGAAAGCATATTTCAACCCTGCAGGCGCTACACAAAACACAGAAATAAATATCAATCATGCCTTACCTTTGACGAGCTTATTTTGTTGGCACTCCAATATGTCCCAAAAACATCACAAATGGTCCTTTTGTTCGATTAATTCCGTCGATATATATCCAAAATGTCTATTTGGCGCGTTTTAATCCAGATGAACACAGCTTCCAACTTGCGCAACGTCACTACAAAATATCTCAAAAGTTACCTGTAAACTTTGCCAAAACATTTCTAACTACTTTTGTAATACAACTTTAGGTATTTTTAAACGTTAATAATCGATCAAATTGAATACGGGGACAATCAATACAGTAAGACAACAAACTCACGCTACTTTTCAAGTCATGCTCCTCTCTCAAAAAGTAGACTTCAAATGACACTCATTCAAGATGGCTGTACTTCTTCATTACACAAAGGAATAACCTCAACCAATTTCTAAAGACTGGTGACATCCAGTGGAAGCGGTAGGAACTGCAAACAAGTCCCTTAGAAATGAAAACTCATTGAATAGACAGTGACCTCAAAAACAAAAAAAATCTGAATGATTTGTCATCTCGGTTTTGCCTGCAACATAAGATCTGTTATACTCACAGACATGATTCAAACAGTTTTAGAAACTTCAGAGTGTTTCCTATCAAAATCTACTAATAATACATGCATATCTTATATTCTGGGGATGAGTAGCAGGAAGTTGAAATTGGGCACGCTATTTATCCAAAAGTGAAAATGCTGCCCCCTATCCTGATGTTTTAATAAACAAATTAGGCAGATTTGGGGCAGTCTTGAAACAACATTTTGAACAGAAATGCAATGGGTTCATTGGATCAGTCTAAAACTTTGCACATACACTGCTGCAGTTCAGTGGCCAAAATCTAAATTGCACCTGGGCTGGAATAATACATTATGGCCTTTCTCTTGCATTTCAAAGATGATGGTACAAGAAAATACAAAATGTTTTTTTTTCTTTTTTTTTCTATAATTTTTTACCAGATCTATTGTGTTATTTTCCTACATTCCTTTCAGTGTTTCCTTTCAAATGGTACCAAGAATATGCATATCCTTGCTTCAGGGCCTGAGCTACAGGCAGTTAGATTTGGGTATGTCATTTTAGGCGAAAATTGAAAAAATGGGGCGGATTCTTAATTAAACAACGTAAACCAGGTAGAAGTGTGTAGAAGTGATAATGAACTTAAATTTAAAACATTTTATCGCTGAATTTATTTAAAAAAAAAAAGCAGTCACAGTATTTTCAATATAGAGCTATAAGAAGCACTATTATGGTTGATTTTGTGGTCTCAAGACAGTGAGTTTATTAACATTCTTCATGAAGAATGTGGGCAAATATGTATTATTGACAAATAGAGGTGGTAATGTTGTTCCCTTTTCATAATTGCCACATTTGCTATCAATATAGCTTTACAAATAGTGTTCCAGATTGTATTTTGGCTGCAAATATTGGGTCTCAACAGACTACCTGATTTTAATTTGTGTCCCGAGGCAAAAACCAGTTGAGAACCACTGAGTTAGATATTGTCTTGTGCCTCCAGCTTTTCATTTTGTTTGTTTTTTATTTCAGAGCCGAAGCCGGAGGACGTTAAAAATGAGCTAACAAAGCTACCACCCAACGCACAGACCAACCGAAACACAAACGCCAGCCGAAAGCTAGCACTTCAGATGAAAGCCAATAACTCTATTAAATCCACTCTAATCAAGTCTCAGCCACAGACTAACAGTCGGTCAACCCAACCAGCAGTACCAGGCCCCTCCTCCCATAGTTCAGAGAAGGCCGGCCCCAGTGAGGATGTGAAGCCTCCAGCACCAGCCAACAGCCCTAGCCCTGCTCACCGACTCTTCCAGAGGACCCTGAGCCCGACAGACGTGCTGCACGTCCACAGCTACGCCAAGGGAGACTACAGCGAGGGAGAGAGCAAGGAGGACATGAGGAGCAATAGTAGTGATAGTGAAGCAGAGGAACAGGATGACAGCAAGGTGAGGGGTGGAGGAGCAGTGACACAGGAGAAGAGGAGTAGTGTCCAAACATCACGTCACTTAACCTCTGTCTGTAGGATTGGCTTTATGATGATTTTTCAGGTCAGCTATATACTGTACATGTTCAATGAATCAGCGCTATAATGATTATGTTGTTAACCCCTTTTATTCCACCAGGAGGCAGAAGAGGTAGCGGAGGATGAAGGTGTGCAAAGCAAACTGGGGAAGCTGCCTCACCATCACCCTCTGATGAAGGACAGCATGAGTGACGAGGGTGAATACAAATATTACTTCTTCATTCACATAGTTCAGCCCAAGTTAGGCTTCCTTTTCCTAAATATTGGATAAGACCTAAGGAAAGCAGTGTCAGGCATGTTCTGGCATTGAATAGAAAAGAGCATCATTCACTCATCGATGTTTGCATACTCGATGAGATGATAGTAGTTTGTCTGTGTGTGTTTTTAGAACTGTCTGTGGTTCCAATAACTCAGGGGATTAGAGCATATAGCATTGTGGATTTGATTTCCTTCATGGGCCACTGTCAATATCGCCACTTCTGTAAGTCGCTTTGGATATGGCTTGTGCTAATGCTAGACAATCTTTGTTTTGTTGTTTTTAGAGCTGCCAGAGCAGCCCCCAGTAGAGGAGGATGGGTTAGAGGGAGAGTTGTGGGCCAAGCCCTTTGTCCATCTGTGGCAGAACAGACCCCCCAGCCTGAAGAGAGAGAAGGAGTACAACCGTCGCATGGGCCTCCAGGCCCCATACTGCTCCGTGTGCTCATTGTTCCAGACCTACCAGCGGGTGAGGAGGGAGGAAAGGAGAGTAGAGGAGAGTGCTCAACAGCAGGCGAGGATGAGACACTCAGCACTCAGACACTTTAACAGGGGATTTTGGGAGCTAAAGCGTGTACCCTGTCAGTCATTAGTCTCAAAGGGATTCCTAAAGTAAATTCTTAACGAGAGTAAAGCTCTTATTAGGTGATTTATTTTCTTCGCTTAGCGTTAGGAGAAAAGTAGTTGTATTGTATAATACCCCACTCAGTACTCTTGAACAGTGAATTTGGTATTTCATGTTTTCTATGCCAAGTCTGAATTTAGCTCTATTTTGCTGTGTTTCTCTCCATGGCCATACCGAGTGCACAGATGAAAGCATACGCAAACTTTACTTTTTGAATTATACCCTTTTTATTAATGGCTTTGGTACTATTTTCACAAGTATAGTATGTGGTGAATTTTCTAAACTCTGTCACAAAACTCAAATGGTAAAGCTTGTAACGCAGCCAGTCTTACATTCAGAACCTTTAATTTCACATGTATTTTGACTGTAAACTTCTCTCGCCACACAACCATTGATCCAAAATATGTTTACTGTGAAATATACTGAACAAATATATAAAACGCAACATACAACTTTTAAAGATTTTACTGAGTTGCAGTTCATATAAGAATATCAGTCAACTGCAGCTAATTAAATAGACCCTAATCTATGGATTTCACATAATTTACCAGGGGGTGCAGCCATGGGTGGGCCTGGGAGGGCAGCCAATCAGATGATCTCACTGGTGAAAAAGCTGGATGTGGAGGTCCTGGGTTGGTGTGGTCACACATGATCTGTGGTTGTGAGGCAATTTGGCAGTAGGTCAAACCTATCTGAAACGATGTTGGAGGCAGTTTATGGGAGAGAAATTAACATTTCTCTGGCAACAGTTCTGGTAGACATTCCTACAGTCAGCGTGCCAATTGCTCACTCCCTCAACTTGAGACATCTGTGGCATTGTGTTCTGTGACAAAACTGCACATCTTAAAATGGCCTTTAATTGTTGGGGTGACAGGTAGCCTAGTGGACTTGTAACCAAAAGGTTGCAATATCGAATCCCAAAGCTGACAAGGTAAAAATCTGTTGTTAATCCACTGTTCTCCTGATCAAGGTAGTTAACACACTGTTCCTAGGCCGTCATTGAAAGTAAGATTTGTTCTGAACTGATTTGTTCCTCCCAAGCTTCATTATGACACCCCTCAGGTCTCTATTATAACTAATGATTTAATAGAAGTTAAAGTTCAGATATCCAAACCCATCACCATGAAGCGCTTCGAAAGGCTGGTCATGGCTCATATCAACAGCATCCCCCCGGATACCCTAGCCCCACTCCAATTTGCAACAGATCCACAGATGATGCAATCTCAATCACACTCCACACTGCCCTTTCCCACCTGAACAAAAAGAACACTTATGTTTGAATGCTGTTCATTAAACGACATCTCATCGTTCAACACTACGAAGCTCATCACTAAGCTAAGGACCCTGGGACTAAACACTAAACTCTGCAACTAGATCCTGGACTTCCAGACGGGCTGCACCCAGGTGGTAAGGGTAGCCAACAATGCTATGCTGATCCTCAACACTGGTGCCCCTCAGGGGTGTGTGCTTAGTCCCCTCCTGTACTCCCTGTTCACCCACAACAATGAGACCTGGCAGTGTGGTGCCAGGGCAAAAACTTCTCCCTCAATGTGATCACCGACAATGATGAGACTGCCTATAAGGAGGAGGGTTCAGAGACCTGGTAGTGTGGTCCCAGAACAATAACCTCTCCCTCAATGTGAGCAAGACAAAGGAGCTGATCGTCTACTACAGTAAAAGCCGGGCCCAACATTAACATTAACGTGATGGTAGTGGAGCGGGTCGAGAGTTTCAAGTTCCTTGCTGTCCACATCGCCAACAAATTATCATGGTCCAAATACACCAAGACAGTTCTGAAGACCTTTTTCCCCCTCAGCAGACTGAAAAGATTTGGCATGGGTTCGAGGCTCTAATATCTGCCAAAGGTCCTTGAACAAAGTACTGAGTAAGGTATCTGATTACATATTTAAATATGATTTCAGGTAGTTGATTTGTTTTTATACAATAGCAAACATTTCTAAACCTGTTTTTGCTTTGTCATTATGGAGTATTGTGTGTAGATTGAGGAACAACAATTTAATCAATTTCAGAATAAAGCTGTAATGTAACAAAATGTGGGAAAAGTCAAGGGGTCTGAATACTTTATGAATGCACTGTATCTTTTGACTCTTAATTGTTTAATAGGGGTGTGTTTATCTGCCAGGAGAACAAATATGGAGGAGGGATTTTCTAAAGCCAACACTTGGTCAGGAATACAGGAGACAGAGTAGAATATGTCATGTAAAAACCCTTAGCATTTCAAAATGTTTCTGCTATCTTAATTAAACATGAATTTGTATTTTGCTGTTTCATATCTCTAACATGGAACCCAAACCGGCTGCGTGCGTCCAACATCGTGCATAAATGTATTTTATCCCCCAACACCAAACGCGATCACGACACACAGGTTAAAATATCAAAACAAACTCTGAACCAATGACATTCATTTGGGGACAGGTCAAAAAGCATTAAACATGTATGGCAATTTAGCTAGTTAATTTGTCCTATTTAGCTAGCTTGCTGTTGCTCGCTAATTTGTCCAGGATATAAACATTGAGTTGTTATTTTACCTGAAAAGCACAAGGTCCTCTACCCCCGACAATTAATCCACACATAAAATGGCCAACCGAATCGTTTGTAGTCATCTCTCCTCCTTCCAGGCTTTTTCATCTTTGAACTCATATGGTGATCGCATCCAAACTTTCATAGTATTACCACGACATCCGGCAAAACATTGTCTTTCAATCACCCACGTGGGTATAACCAATGAGGAGATGGCACGTGGGTACCTGCTTCTACAAACCAATGAGATGGGAGAGGCAGGACTTTCTGCGTCAGAAGTAGAAAGGAGTTCTATTTTAGCCCTTGGCATCGCAGACACTTGTTGGCGCGCGCGAGCAGTGTGGGGGCAATAATTGAATAACATGGATTTCTACATTTATTTTGTGACACTCGCAGTCTGGTCAGCATGTTGTACAGACTGGGACAATGATCACTGAGATCATATGCAAATACTCCACTATATTAAATTACTGCACTGTAGGCACTAGGAGCATTTCTCTCATTTGGTTGAGGTCAGGGGATTGTGGTGGCCAGGTTAACTGATGCAGCACTCCATCACTCTCCTTCTTGGTCAAATAGCCGTTACACAGCCTGGAAGTGTGTTTGGTCATTGTCCTGTTGAAAAACAGATTATAGTCCCACTAAGCCCAAACCAAATGGAATGGAACTCCTGAAGAATTTATCTGGGCTGCAATTTCTGAGGCTGGTAAATCTAATGAACGTGTCATCTGCAGCAGAGGTAACTCTGGGTCTTCCGTTCCTGTGGCGGTCCTCATGATAGCCAGTTTCATCATAGCTCTTGAGGGTTTTTGCGACTACCCTTGAAGAAACTTTCAAAAGTTATGGAAACTTTTAGAAATATCCGAATTGACTAATATTCATGCCTTAAAGTAATGGTCTGTCGTTTCTCTTTGCTTATTTGAGCTGTTATTGCCATTTAATATGGACTTGGTATTTTACCAAATAGTGCTATCTTCTGTATACCCCCTACCTAGTCACAAAACATCTGATTGGCTCAAACACATTAAGAAGGAAAGAAATTCCACAAATTAACTTTAATGAATGCACACCTGTTAATTGAAATGCATTCCAGGTGACTACCTCATGAAGCTGGTTTGAGAAAATTCCAAAAGTGTGCAAAGCTGTCATCAAGGAAAAATGTGTCTATTTGAAGAATCTCAAATATATTAAGATTGGCTTAATGCCTTTTTTTGTTTTGGTTGCTACATGATTCCATATGTGTTTTTTCATAGTATTTATGTCTTCACTATTATTCTACAATGTAGATAGTAGTCAAACTAAAGAAAAACCCTTGAATGAGGTGTTCTAAAACTTCTGACCGGTAGTGTAAATCATACTTTTATGTTTCTACTTTACAATGTACATTTTCATGATGTAGTTCTCAATCTGTAGTAGACAAACCAGTTTACATGTAAAATCTATAAGGTTTACCAAACATTTTAGTGGTCATCAATTAACAATTGGATTCAGTAAGTGAAATGTATTTTTGCAGAAGAGAATCATATCAAAAGTAATGTGAGCAGTGCATTGTGACAGGCAATTACTTTATATGAACATGTATTGCAATGCAAAATATGCATTTCTAGATGACACTGATTTAAATTTGGTGAAAAATGGACTGATTTTGTGTTGTACTTAGTCAATTGAAAATGTGGTTAGTTTTGAAACAACTGCCTTTTTGATGATGTTTTGAGTTTAGTACTAAGAGCTGTGAAAATGACACCAAAGCGATTAAAAACTCCAAAACATTTTTTTAAACAACTGTAAAAATGATTTTTAAATGATCCTCCATTGTGATTTTTAAATGATCCTCCATTGTCCTCCCAAGTGGTGCTAAATATGATTATTTTTTATTTTTTAAATCTCCAGACGGAGTGTGCTGATGACTGTAAGGACACTCCAGTGGTGTTGCCTGGAGGCAGACTGAGGACTAAGCCTCTGATCGCTGAGATGTGTTTCACTACCACCACCGAGCCAGAGGAGGGTGCTGAGGAGCAGGCGCTTGGAGCCCTGGCGCCCACCACCCCTCACCTGGAGCCAGACGGCACCAGCCTGCTCATCAGCTGCTCCCACTGCAGTGTCCGCATACACACCAGTCAGTACTCGCAACATAATGTCCTCTCATTGTTTTTGCAGACCCTCAAACCTTGTTTATACCCTACGTACGCATGCATGGATGAACTACAAGTAGCAATGCAAAATAGCTGTTGCGTAGCAAAACTATGCAGAGGTGTGCAACTGCGTTGTGTACGTAGGGTATTAACTAGCCTTCAGAAAGCTTCTGGTCAACAGGTTTACCTACAGCTATAGTTGGAGAGATCATAGGCTGTACTGTACCCTTAACTTTAATACCAGGGTTAACAGCTAGACTCTACCCTAGCAAGCTGTTTGGACAGACTTGATTTAGAGGAGTTAACTACAGGCTGTTTCAAGCCTAGAATTGTAAAAAAATATATTTTTGATTTATTCTTGACACATTTTGATATACACCGGAAAGGAAGAGGCACTGCGAGAGGTTTCTAAAATTAGCCCAGTACATTTCTATGGGCTTATTTTGGACCTAAGCTTGTCAAATCTAATCACATTTTATTAGTCACATACTTCGTGACTAACTGTGAAATGCTTACTGTCGGGTCCTTTTCCAACAATTTGAAATAGTGACACGAGGAATAAATGCAGTGCATAACAATGAGTAAAAATAACATGGCTATATACAGGGAGTACCAGAACTGAGTTGATTTTCAGGGGTACGAGGTAGCTATGAACATGTAGGTAGGTAAAGTGACTAGGCAACAGGATAGATAAGACATTAGCTGTGTGTGTGTCAGAATGCATGTGTGGATGTGCTTTGTGTGTGTGTGTGTGGGTAGAGTCTAGTGTGTGCATAGTCATTGCAAAAAAGGATCAACGTAGGTAGAATGGCTAGACATTTGATTAGCTTTTTACCAGTCTCATGGCTTGAGGGTAGAAGCTTCAGGGTCCTGTTGGTTCTAGACTTGGTGTACTGGTACCGCTTGAGGTGCAGGAAATAGATTGAACAGTCTATGGCTTTGGTGGCTAGAGTCTTTGACAATGCCGTACTCAACCCCCCTGTGTAGCGCCTTGCAGTTGCTGTACCAAGTGGTGATGCAGCCAGTCAATATGTTCTCAATGGTGCAGCCTTAGAACTTTGAGGGTCTGAGGGCCCATGCCAAATCTTTTCAGTCTCCTGGATGGGGAGTAAGCCCTGTCATACACTTTTTACAACTGTGTGGGTGTATGTGGACCATGTTAATTCCTTAGTGATGTGGACACGGAGGAACTTGAAGCTCTCAACCTGCTCCACTACAGTCCCATTGATGTGGATGGGGCCGTGCTCACCCCTCCCTTTCCTCTAGTCCACGATCAGCTATTTTGTCTTGCTGACTTTGAGGGAGAGGTTGTTGTCCTGGCACCACACTACCAGGTCTCTAAACTCCTCCCTATAGGCTGCTTCATCGTTTTCAATGATAAGACCACGCAGTCGTAGGTAAACAGGGATTACAGGAGAGGACTCAGCACACACACCTGTGGGACCCCCGCATTGATTGTCTGCGTGGCGAATGTGTTGTTGCTTCTCCTTAGCGCCTGGCGGCGGCCTGTCAGGGAGTCCAGCATCCAGAGAGAGTTGTTCAGTTACCAGGGTCCTGTGCTTGGTGATACGCTTGGAGGGGGCTATGGTGTTGAATGCTGAGCTATACTCAAGGAACAGCATTCTTATAGGTATTCCTTTTGTCCAGTGAGGGCAGGGTGGAGTGCAATAGAAATGACCTCATCTCTGTATCTGTTGGGACAGGAGAGAATTGGAGTGGGTCTTGGGTGTCTGGGATGATGGTATTGATGTGAGCCATGACCAGCCTTTCACAGCATTTCATGGCTATGGACATGTGTTACGGGGAAATAGTAATTTAGTCAGGTTACCTTGGCATTATTGGGCAAGGGGACTATGGTGGTCTGCTTTAAACAAGTTGGTATTACATAGCGCGTCAGGGATATGTTGAAAATGTCAGTGAAGGCACTTGCCAGCTGGTCAGCCCATGCTCGGAGTAAACGTCCTGGTATTCCATCTGGCCCTGCGGTTTTGTGAATGTTAACCTGTTTAAAAGTCCTACTCACATTGGCTATTGAGAGCAAGATCACACAGTCGCCCGGAACAGCTGGTGCTTTCATGCATGGTTGCGTGTGGTCTGCCTCGACGTGTTTAGCTAGTCTGGTAGGCTCACGTCGCTAGGCAGCTCGCGGCTGGGTTTCCCTCTGATCTGTGATTGTTTGCAAGCCCTGCCACATCTGTTGCGCGTCAGAGCCGGCGTAGTAGGATTCAATCTTAGTCCTGTATTGGCGCTTTGCCTATTTGGAGGTCATAGCCGGTCGTAACAGGATTTCTTATAAGCGTATAGTGTTCCGCTCCTTGAAAGTGTCAGCTTTAGCCTTTAGTTTAGTGTGGATGTTACATTTAATCCATGGCTTCTGGTTGGGGTATGTTCGTATGGTCACTGTGGGGACGATGTCTTTGATGCACTTATTAAAGGGAATGGGAACACTTTAGGGAGTAAAGCTAAGCAAAGAGATCAATTAATACTAAACGTGCAAATAAAATAAAAATCCTAAAAATAGAAACATCTCTATCTTTAACCTTTGATTATTAGAGGTATGTGTAGCACCATACTGAATTGCCATAGTAACGACTGATGCCAATGCATCATTGGCAGGATTGAGCGAATTTTGTGTTTTGGCTCGGAGACTGAAGGTGAATGCTGCTCTGTCATTGAGATCAGGACAACAACATTAAGAAGGAAAGACTTAAGACTTCGTCAATGCCTGTCTGCCAATCGTCTTCCCAAACTAGCTCTTGGTGCATGCTATGTTAATTTTGTCCCCTGACCTGGTGTTTGGTTTTGTGTTACCAGGCTGTTATGGCGTGGATCCAAAGATTGTTACTAAGGATTGGAAGTGTGCTCGCTGTAACGCCAACGCCATGACTGAGGTTAGTGTCTATACAACAGCTCAGTGGCCCTTCTCTATGTATGACTCACCTCACCTAGTTGGCCCAAATCTCTGTTACTGTCACTGTCAATAGTGTTTGCAAACTTTCCAGTACTCTAAACAGTCATTAGATCTGGCAGTAGTGTTTGCAGTAGTCTCCTAATGATATGTGACTAACTGATACTGGTCATCAGGTAGCAGGAACCACATCTATGTTTAGATGTCTTGGATGATGATGGTTGACAGTTTGTTTTCCCGTTTGCAGAGTTGCTGTTTGTGTTCGCTGAGGGGTGGAGCCTTGCAGAAAGCCAACAACAACAAGTAAGTTTGTGTGCCAGTCAAATTTCCTTAGATCTGGGAGTGGTCTAGTCTAGCAATCAGTAATCACACATTGAACATTTACTCTACAACTCTAATCAACAGTATATTGATTTATGTACACTTATGTTCACATATTTAGACATTCCACTGAAATATATCTACTAGGGTTTAGTTTATAAGCCACTAACGATTTTTGTGTGTGTGTTGACATGTTTTTGTGTGTGTGTTGACATGTTTTTGTGTGTTGTAGGTGGGTCCATGTGCTGTGTGCAGTAGCAGTGTTGGAGGCTCGCTTTGTGAACATCACTGAGAGAAGCCCTGTGGATCTGAGTGGGATTCCTCTACAGAGGTTTAAACTGGTGAGTTAAACACAGTAAATGTCAATCAATCAAATGTATTTATCAAGCCCTTTTTACATCATCCGATGTCAAAGTGCTATACAGAAACCCAGCCTAAAACAGCAAGCAATGCAGATGTAGAAGCATGGTAGCTAGGAAAAACTCCCTAGAAAGGCAGGAACCTAGGAAGAAACCTAGAGAGGAACCAGGCTCTGAGGGGTGTCCATTCTTCTTCTGGCTATGCAGGGTGGCGATTATAACAGTACATGGCCAAGATGTTCAAACGTTCATAGATGACCAGCAGGGTCAAATCATAATAATCATAGTGGTTGTAGAGGGTGCAACAAGTCATCACCTCAGGAGTAAATGTCAGTTGGCTTTTCATAGCCGATCATTCAGAGTTAGAGACAGCAGGTGCGGTAGAGAGAGAGTCAAAAACAGCAAGTCTGGGACAAGTTAGCACGTCCGGTGAACAGGTCAGGGCAGAACAGTTGAAACTGGAGCAGCAGCACGACCAGGTGGACTGGGGACAGCAAGGAATCATCAGGCCAGGTAGTCCTGAGGCATGGTCCTAGGGCTCAGGTCCTCTGAGAGAAAGAGAGAGAGAATTAGAGGGAGCATACTTACATTCACACAGCACACCGGAGAAGACAGGAGAAATACTCCAGATATAACAGACTGAACCTAGCCCCGCGACACACAAACTATTGCAGCATAATTACAGGAGGCTGAGACAGGAGGGGTCGGGAGACACTGGGCCCTGTCCGACTATATCCCGAGACAGGGCCAACCAGGCAGGATATAACCCCACCCACTTTGCCAAAGCACAGTCCCCAAAACCACTTGAGGGATATCTTTAGCCACCAACTTACTACCCTGAAACACCCCACGAAGATCTCCCTCACGGCACAAACCCGAGGGGGACGCCAACCTGGACAGGAAGATCACGTCACAGACTCAACCCACTCAAGTGACGTACCCCTCCTAGGGACGGCATGGAAGAGCACCAGAAAGCCAGTGACTCAGCCCCCGTAATAGGGTTAGAGGCAGAAAATTCCAGTGGAGAGAGGGGAACCGGCCAGGCAGAGACAGCAAAGGTGGTTCGTCGCTCAAGTGCCTTTCCGTTTACCTTCACACCCCTGGGTCAGACTACACTCAATCATAGGACCTACTGAAGAGATGATTCTTCAACCGAGTCTGCTACTCTCACATGGATAGGCAGACCATTCCATAAAAATTGAGATCTATAGGAGAAAGCCCTGCCTCCAGTTGTTTGCTTAGAAATTCTATGGACAATAAGGAGGACTGCGTCTTGTGACCGTAGCGTATGTGTAGGTATGTACGGCAGGACCAAATCGGAAAGATCGATCGGAGCAAGCACATGTAATGCTTTGTAGGTTAGCAGTTAAACCTTGATCAGCCCAAGCATTAACAGGACGCCAGTGTAGAGAGGCTAGCACTGGAGTAATGTGATCAATTTGTTTGGTTCTAATCAGGATTCTAGCAGCCGTGTTTAGCACTAACTGAAGTTTATTTAGTGATTTATCCGGGTAGCTGGAAAGTAAAAGCATTGCAGTAGTCAAATCTAGAAGTGACAAAAGAAGGATGAATTTTTGTAAATTTACGTAGATGGAAAAGAAATCTGTCCTTGAAACATTCTTGATATGTTCGTCAAAAGAGAGATCAAGTCCAGAGTAATGCCAAAGTCCTTTACAGTTTTATTTGAGATGACTGTACAAACATCAATATTAATTGTCAGATCCAACAGCAGATCTCTTTGTTTCTTGGGACCTAGAACTAGCATCTCTGTTTTGTCAGAGTTTAAATGTAAAACATTTGCTGCCATTCCCTTCCTTATGTCTGAAAGACAGGCTTCCAGGGAGGGCAATTTTCATCGAAATGTACAGCTGTGTATCGTCCGCATAGCAGTGAAAGTTAACATTGTTTCTGAATGACATCACCAAGAGGTGTGTGTGCGCACACACACACACAGAGTGGGGATAACAAGTATTTGATACACTGCCGATTTTGCAGGTTTTCCTACTTAAAAATTACAGACCTCTACATGCTTTGTATCATAGGTACACTTTAACTGTGAGAGACGGAATCTAAAACAAAAATCCAGAAAATCACATTGTATGATTTTTAAGTAATTCATTTGCATTTTATTGCATGACATAAGTATTTGATACATCAGAAAGCAGAACTTAATATTTATTACAGAGATCATACGTTTCCTGTAGTTCTTGACCAGGTTTTCACACACTGCAGCAGTGATTTTGGCCCACGCCTCCATACAGACCTTCTCCAGATCCTTCAGGTTTCGGGGCTGTCGCTGGGCAATATGGACTTTCAGCTCCCTCCAAAGATTTTCTATTGGGTTCAGGTCTGGAGACTGGCTAGGCCACTCCAGGACCTTGAGATGCTTCTTATAGAGCCACTCCTTGGTTGCCCTGGCTGTGTGTTTCGGGTCATTGTCATGCTGGAAGACCCAACCACGACCCATCCATCCATCTTACTGAGGGAAGGAGGTTGTTGGCCAAGATCTCGCAATACATGGCCCCATCCATCCTCCCCTCAATACGGTGCAGTCGTCCTGTCCCCTTTGCAGAAAAGCATCCCCAAAGAATTATGTTTCCACCCCCATGCTTCACGGTTGGGATGGTGTTCTTGGGGTTGTACTCATCCTTCTTCCTCCAAACACGGCGAGTGGAGTTTATACCAAAAAGCTCTATTTTTGTCTCATCAGACCACATGACCTCCCATTCCTCCTCTGGATCATCCAGATGGTCATTGGCAAACTTCAGACGGGCCTGGACATGCGCTGGCTTGAACAGGGGGACCTTGCGTGCGCTGCAGGTTTTTAATCCATGATGGCGTAGTGTGTTACTAATGGTTTTCTTTGAGACTCTGGTCCCAGCTCTCTTCAGGTCAATGACCAGGTCCTGCCGTGTAGTTCTGGGCTGATCCCTCACCTTCCTCATGATCATTGATGCCCCACAAGGTGAGATCTTGCATGGAGCCCCAGACCGAGGGTGATTGACCGTCATCTTGAACTTCTTCCATTTTCTAATAATTGCACCAACAGTTGTTGCCTTCTCACCAAGCTGCTTGCCTATTGTCCTGTAGCCCATCCCAGCCTTGTGCAGGTCTACAATTTTATCCCTGATGTCCTTACACAGCTCTCTGTTCTTGGCCAATGTGGAGAGGTTGGAGTCTGTTTTATTGAGTGTGTGGACAGGTGTCTTTTATACAGGTAACGAGTTCAAACAGGTGCAGTTAACAGGTAATGAGTGGAGAACGAGGGCTTCTTAAAGAAAAACTAACAGGTCTGTGAGAGCTGGAATTCTTACTGGTTGGTAGGTGATCAAATACTTATGTCATGCAATAAAATGCAAATTAATTACTTAAAAAAATCATACAATGTGATTTTCTGGATTTTTGTTTTAGATTCCGTCTCTCACAGTTGAATGATACCATGACTGGTACCTATTGACATGATGTCTCTACTCACCATGACTGGTACCTATTTTACCTATGATACAAATTACAGACCTCTACATGCTTTGTAAGTAGGAAACACTGCCTATTTTGCAGGTTATCAAATACTTGTTCTCCCCACTGTATATATAGTGAAAACAGAGGTCTAAAAACAGAGCCTTGAGGAACACCGAAATTTACAGTTGATTTGTCAGAGGACAAACCATCAACATGTTATTACGTGCTAAGGGATAGGAACTCTCACAACCTCACTCTTCAGTATATTATGTCAAAGTAATATGTTATTTGCATGACAAAACCTGAGAATAGTTGACACATCATCCTCTGTATGAGTCACTGATAGTCACTCAATTAGCCCATGTCAGCAAAAAATAGTTTAAAGTGCTAAGTTATTTTAGCAGCCAGCAATCTAAACTGACCGGGGGACCTCACTGAGATATCATATTCAAATCTGTAAACATTTCTCTCCACCCTATGGCAAAATGTGTAGAAGTGCAGGAAATTATCTGTAGTCTCCACCCCCATCAAAGTTGCCCATTCTTGGACTAGAGACTAGGCTATTTAGAGGATGTCATGTGAGTTTGGGATTTAAGCCCAGTCAGTCAGAACTTCTGACATGTCATATCAGGGGGATATGAAATGACATCTCTTTCTGCAAAGCCTTATTTCTGAATTTAGCCCTTTCACAGGAATCATGACAGCCATTGTATTTGAAGAGAATGTAGCATGCTACTGTATACTGTTTGACCGGACATACAGGCCTAGTTTTCCCTGTCAGACTTCCCTTTCCTGTCTCGCTGAGCATGTTCTTATGCTTATCTGTGGTGTGCAGAAATGTTACTACTGTAAGAAGAGGATGAAGAAGACATCCGGGTGCTGTGTGCAGTGTTCCCATGGCCGCTGTTCTACGGCCTACCACCCTACCTGTGCCCAGGCCGCTGGGGTCCTCATGCAGCCAGACGAGTGGCCTTTCGTAGTCTACGTCACCTGCTGCCGGCACAAGGGCCCTATTCAGACAGAGGTATACATCAGTTGTACTTTACTTGGTGTCTTTCATAAAGAGGAAGCTATACACCAGACGGGGAACTCTGAAGGCCTCTGTTTTGGGACTTAGTTGGGAACATTCTTCTGATACTTTGCCTTGTAGTTTCTAAACCTTCTATATACACTGAGTATAGCAAACATTATGAACACATTCCTAATATTGAGTTGCACTCCCCTTTGGCCTCAGAACAATTCGTCGGGGCATGGACTCTACAAGGTGTCGAAAGTGTTCGACAGGGATGTAGGCCCATGTTGACTCCAATGCTTCCAACAGTTGTGTCAAGTTGGCTGGATGTCCTTTGGGTGGTGGACCATTCTTGATACACATGGGAAACTGTTGAGTGTGGAAAAACCAGAGCGTTGCAGTTCTTGGCACAAACTGCTGTGCCTGGCACCTACTGCAATACCCCGTTCAAAGGCACTTAAATATTTTGTCTTGCCCATTCACCCTCTGAATGGCACACATAACCAGTCCATGTTTCAATTGTCTCGAGGCTTAAAAATCATTCTTTAACCTGTCTCCTCCCTTTCATCTACACTGGTTGAACTGGATTTATCTGGATGTTTTGTATACTCAGTGTATTCAGGACTGTTCTCACCACATTGTATTGCATAAACATGACTAGGTTTTAGATTTGAGTGAAAACTCCCACAAGTGTGCCCATGTGCTTCCAGTCCAAAGAGGTTGATAGTTCTTATTTGATGCTAATCCTGTGGATGACCGTGTAATACTCACTGATCTCTCTCTCCTCTCTCAGCGTAACAAAGCAGCCATGCATGAGCTCACCGTGGGACAGAGGGTGATCTGTAAGCACAAAAATGGCCGCTACTACCAGTGTGACGTGGTGCAGCTTTCCAAGGAGACATTCTATGAGGTCAACTTTGATGACGGCTCCTTCAGCGACAACCTCTTTCCCGAGGACATCGTGGTAAGGAGACTTACGATTCAGTAGTTCATATGCTGTTCGTGATTAGTTTATAGATTGCTTAGAGAGCTAGGCAAAATGGACAACAGTCCACAGAGTGATAAATGTACCCATTTTTTTTGTTTTGTTGTGATAACGATGAATAGGCGATAAATAGTGGTCAATTTTTGGGGGGTGGAGGTGCTCGAACTGGGCGATATGGACAAACAGTAATATTGTGATGAATGTAACTATTTTGCTTGATAACAATCATTAATGGACAGTTACTTTAAATTAGCGGCAGGGCTCTAGAACATTTTCTTCCAGTGCCAAGTAAGACAGGTGAGATGGTGGCCTATGATTAAAAATGTAAGCTATTTCATGTAACATATCCAGTTGTAAAGTGGTGCCATGAACTTAATATAAAGAGGTGAGAAATATAGTAGTGGTTTTGAAAAACAGTAGTCTTTTTCTCCGCAATTGCATTTTGAGCAACGTTAATATGCTTGTGCTTCTCAGAATGCATCTTTCCCTCCTCCGTGCGCACAGTGGGGAGAGGAAGTGAGAGTGGCTCGCTCACACAGCAGCTGACAGCAAAACAGGGACAGGCAGATACTTTCATAGCACGAATCAACATGATGCATAGGCTATTGCTGTTGACCAAATAATGGTTTTAGAACAATCTACAGGAGTGTTGTCTATCACATTGTTTATTACAGACGTACACAAAATGCTTCGGTAAGAGGAAAGCCATGTCAATGTCGGTAACCTTCGGTTTATCATCCCAGCTCTGCTACACATTGGTTGAAATTGTGTGATGGCTTTTTGGTGCTTGCTAAATAGTATGTTTGTATGATTGTATCTAATGTTGTTTTCTGTTGTCAGAGCCGGAATTGTGCCCAGCTAGGCCCCCCATCGCAGGGGGAGGTGGTGCAGGTCCGGTGGACAGATGGTTTAGTCTACGGGGCCAAGTTTGTGGCTGCTCACGTCATCCAAATGTATCAGGTACTGCAACAGTATTCATACTCACCCGTAGCAACAATATACCTTATGCAGAAAGAGATTAGTCTTATATGAAAGACTGCTTTGCTGCCTAATTGATCAGCTCCATTTTCCCAGATTGTTTAAAACTCATAGCAAGCAATACATTAAAAATCTGTGATGAAACCATTGTTTTTTTTGCTATGAGAGACATCAAATGTGGTTATTTTGGCATTGATGGTGTTGTTTGTAGGTGGAGTTTGAAGACGGGTCACAACTAACAGCCAAGAGAGATGATGTCTATACCCTGGATGAGGAGCTGCCCAAGAGAGTCAAGTCAAGACTGGTGAGTGTACTGTGAGCTATCCAATATACTGAATCCAAAGTTGCTAACCTTTGTACATTGTATATCAACTCTGAACATTTTCACTCTACTGTAGCAGTCTACTGGATCTTATTCTCCAGCATGTTTGTTAATTGTTAATGAGTCTTCTCCCTGTGACAATGGACCATGAAGTAATCCTCATCTTCTGTGTGTACCCTGCCCCGTCTCCCCAGTCCAAAGCGTCAGACATGCGTTTCGATGGTATATTTGAGGACAAGGAGGCCATCCAGCAGTCGAAGAGGCAGAGAGTGATCAACTCACGGTACAGAGGAGACTACATCGAACCTGTGATCTACAGAGCCATCATGGAGTAGCCTGCCGACTACAGCACGGAGTAGCCTACTCTACCAACAAATCACCAGCACTGATATTCCTTATCCAGACTTCTGCTCACTTTACCTTAATTTATCCACTGAGTGAGTAAGTGTAGCTCTGACTAAAGGACTTCCTCTGAAAATAACTGTCCAACCCCTAGTTTAGACTGTCTTTTTCTTCAATTCA
Source organism: Oncorhynchus masou masou (assembly GCF_036934945.1). Lineage (NCBI taxonomy): Eukaryota > Metazoa > Chordata > Actinopteri > Salmoniformes > Salmonidae > Oncorhynchus > Oncorhynchus masou. The sequence goes on along the minus strand of NC_088226.1, from coordinate 40,429,053 downwards.
TCCCTTCATCATTCCAGCATTAGGCACTGGTTTCCCAGACACTGTTTAAGCCTGGTCCTGGACCAAAAATCTCTTTCCAGAACTAGGCTTGATCTGTGTCCAGGAAACCTGTCCCTATGGTTATTACCATCCATGTCACATTTTATGCTACTCTGCCAGTGCCCAGTATCAGTAATTTGTGTAATTGAATGAAGTGATATTGGCCCTTGATTTTTGCTCCCAAACAAGATGAACATTTTCTGATAATAACAATTCAATATAATTCAGTGGTAGGAAGGATTTCCTCAAGGGAGTGAAGCAGACACAAGTTATTGCCACTCATCCTCATAAACACTTGTGTTTTCTGACTCAATATTTGACAATGTTTGCCAGTTGTTATTTTACGTACATATGTATATATTTTCCTATGTATACTGAACAAAACTATTAACACAACATGCAACAAGTTCAATGATTTTACTGAGTTACAGTTCATATCAGGAAATCAGTCAATTGAAATAAATAAATTAGGCCCCAATCTATGGATTTCACATGACTAGGCAGGAGCGCAGCCATGGGTGGGCCTGGGAGGACATAAGCTCATCCACTTGGGAGCTTGGCCCAGCCAATCAGAATGAAATTTTTGCCCAAAAAAGGGCTTTATTACAGACAGAAATTGGATGTACTGCCAAATTCTCTAAAATGAAGGAAGCGGCTTATGGTAGAGAAATGAACATTACATTTTCTGGCAACAGCTCTGGTGGATATTCCTGCAGTCAGCATGCCAATTGCATGCTCCCACAAAACTGGATACATCTGTGGCATTGTGTTGTGTGACAAAATTGCACATTCTAGTGGCCTTTTATTGTCCCTAGCACAAGGTACACCAGTGTAATGATAGTGGCGTTTAATCAGCTTCTTGATATGCTACACCTGTAAGGTGGATGGATTATTTTAGCAAATGAGAAATGCTGAGAAACTGAGAAACTAATTTGTGTACAAATTGAGAGAAATAAGCTTTTTGTGCGTATTGAACATTTCTGGGCATCATTTATTTCAGCTCATGAAACATGGAACCAACACTTTACATGTTGCGTTTTATATTTTTGTTCAGTATAGTTATGGTGCTACTTGCACCTATGTTTGATTTTAAGGAGGTGCAATGCCATTTTAGTAACTAATACTGCCTCCTCTTAGCAGATTCACACTGTTGACTGCATTCCTATACATTGTATTTTGTAGGAATGCGTTGAATATAGCTTTTTCCATTTTGAGTTGTTTTTTTTACCAGCATATTTATTATATGGTGCTTGGAGAAACTAAAAGTAACTTCTGCAATACAGACAGTTTGTCAGTTGCAATGCTGTAGAGGTTTCAAAACGATTATGATGTATGTTCTATTTTTGCTATAGCGATGAATTGGAAATAGCCTGTTCAGAATTGCTGTGGGCTCTCCATTTATTTCCAAGTTGGTTCTTTACTCATTTAATGAAAGTTGTGCATTGCACTTTTATTTAAGTCCAGTTTGAGAGGACATTTTAATAGTTGTGTGCTGCCATTTGCTATTTTTGTGAGGGGGGGGGGGGGGGGACATGTTTGAAAATATTATTGTGGATTCTACATCTATAAGATGTTCTTACCCATTTCCACTCGGCCAAGATCGTCAACCATGATGCACTTATTAGGATAGGATATAGGATAAGGTGGCTTTCAGATTGTCTTCATTGTTTGTCTGTAAACTGCTGTTGTCTTGAGTGTAGGGTTGGACAATTTTCCCATGTTTTCCAGAAATCCTGGTCGGATTATGCCTGGAATCAGGAGGGAATAAGCAGGAAATACCCAATCTGGCATTTCTGGAAAACGTGGGAATTTTGAGAAAGTTCCCAGCATTTTGTGACCCTAATTGAGTGTGTGAGTCACAGAACTGACAGTATGGGTTACAGTTAGTTATAAAGGCCCACATTCACAGCAGTACCACTGAGCAAAAGGTTTTTATCATCATTCAATAGTATGGAAAAACTTCAGACTTATAATACATGGAGGAAAATTACTTTTCTATCAAAAATAACTATTGCTTTGTTTTATAATGATACATGTTCTATATTCACAGCCAGGAAGACACTGAGATGTAATTATTATAATGAGTAGTTTATTGAAAGATATAAACTGTTGACTCTAGGGATCTTGGCAGCATCCCAAATGGAACCCTATTCCCTATATAGGGAGTAGGGTACCATTGGGACCGTTCATGGCCTGTTCGTGTTTGACCTTTTGAACGTTGACCTCTTTCCTGTGTCTGTGATAAATGAACGCTGGACTTTTTCCATATTATCATTCATGCATTTTGTAAACAATTTTTGTTTCAGTAAATTTTTGCCTTGCTTATGTCCTGTATTGGTGTTATTTGTTGGTGGTTCCATTACTATTTAATTACACTGGTTAACGATGTTTGACATGCTTATGACAATTATGACTACAATTTGCAGTATATATAATCACACTTTCGGATACCTTGAGAGCTTAATACGTCATAACATTAAATCACAGTAGTGATACATTTACCTCTATATGGAGTAACACGGTCAACTGAATTATTTCTGTCCTAGGAGAAGACTCTCCCAGTGTTTGTACCAGCAAACCTCACAGGTTAGCCCAAAACAGGATTTACACAGAACGTTTGAGATTAAGTTCAAGGAACCTGTCATTGCTTGAATTCATGAGACAATTTTTACAGAACTGTATACGATTTAAGGTCATACAGTGTATTTGAAAAATTCAGATCCTTTGACTTTTTTCACATTTTGTTACGTTACAGCCTTATTCTAAAATGGATTAAATTGTTTCCCCCCTCCCCTCCCCTCCCCTCCCCTCCTCTCCTCCCCTCATCACTCCATTGCAGCAGCGCAAAAGATTTGGGACTGACCCAAAATCAGCCCCGACAGTCATGTCCTGGTAACGTCCATGCTGTGCACCACCATGGTCGCCAATACCCCACAAAGCCTAACCAGGTTTCTAGATTTTTTTTCTTCTATTTTATAACAATAAAACTACCTTATATACATAAGTGTTTAAGACCCTTTGCTATGAGACTCAAAATTGAGCTCCGGTGCATCCTGTTTCTACAATTTTATCAGAGTCCACCTGTGGTAAATTCAATTGATTGGGCATTATTTGGAAAGGCACACAGCTGTCAATATAAGGTCCCACAGTTGACAGAGCAAAAAACAAGTCATAGGTATAGCTCTGAGACAGGATTGTGTCGAGGCACAGATCTGGGGAAGGGTACCAAAACATTTCTGCAGCATTGAAGTTCCCCAAACACAGTGGGCTCCAGGGAGTTTGCCAAAGGGCACCCAGACCATGAGAAACAAGATTCTGGTTTGATGAAACCAAGATTCAATTATTTGACATGAATGCCTAGCGTCATGTCTGGAGAAAACCTGGCACCATCCCTACAGCGAAGCATGTAGGTTGCAACATCATGCGGTGGGGATGTTTTTCGGCAGCAGGGACTGCGAGACTAGTCAGGATCGAGGGAAAGATGAACAGAGAAAAGTATAGAGAGATCCTTGATGAAAACCTGCTCCAGAGTGCTCAGGACCTCAGACTGGGGTGAACGTTCCCCTTCCAACAGGATAGCAACCCTAAGCTCACAGCCAAGACAACGCAGGAGTGGCTTTTTCCCCCTCAATGTTCTTGAGTGGCCCAGCCAGAGCCCGGACTTGAACCCGATTGAACATCTCTGGAGAGACCTGAAAATAGCTGTGCAGCGACGCTTCACACCCAACCTGACAGATCTGCAGAGTAGAATAGGAGAAACTCCCTAAATACAGGTGTGCCAAGCTTGTCACGTCATACCTAAGATGACTTGAGGCTGTAATCACTGCCAAAGGTGCTTCAACAAAGTTCTCTGTAAAGTGTCTGAATACTTATGTAAAGGTGATACATTTCAAAAAAACGTGTTTTGGCTTTGTCATTATGTGATAGTGTGTAGATTGATGAGGGATAAAAACAATTTAGAATAAGGCTGTAATGTAACAAAATGTGCGAAAAGTCTAGGGGTCTGAATACTTTGCATTACAGTAGCCCAACCTTTACAAAAATAGCAGTTGTATATTGCTCTATTTATGGTTTGCACCAGCTCTCACAGGTTGAATGTCATTTGTGTTTAGCAAACATTGCTCATTGTTTTTGAATGTAGACAAGACAATAAAGTGCTGAACAGCCTTGTGAATGTATGATTATCTTTCCTATTTGAATCCAATGCACTGACATTCAAGTCGCAACAACGTGACTTCTTTCCACCCTCACAACTAGCTACATTGTAGCAGTGTGCCACAGATTTGGCGTTTCAGAGATGTTCCCTCCCACTGTCAGAGTTGGGTCCGCTGTGTTATGTGTGCTGATGGTGCAACTGTACAGTGACCGCTATTTACCTTTTGAGGAGGGTTCCACGTACACTCGCTGCTGGATATCAATTTGAAATTGACGCTGGAGATGGACAGCTAGCTTGCATTTGAAGACGAAATGTTTATCTTAGCTATCAGTCACTTCTGGGACACGTATCATCAAAGAAACGGTAAGGACACAAAAGGGGACAGTTAGCATAGCGCTAGCTAGCTTCTGTACTGTGACCAGCCATGCTTAAATTGTGGAATGTGATATAGGATGTAAACTAGATACCGGTATTTAACATATCGACAAGCCTGTGCAATACATGTTTGGTCTTGCGCTTTGTTTCTGTTCACTGTATGCAATGCTGTTCGTTTAGCTGGCTAGCTGGCTTAGCTGTCCCTCCATGTCCAGATATACCTGACAGCCACCAAGCTCACTGAGCTATAATAAGAACGACCGAGCTGGGCTGGCGACCATGGTGGTGCACAGCATGTACGCTATCAGGGCTGATTTTGGGTCAGCCCCGAATCTTTTGCGCTGTTGCAATGGTGTATAAAAAAATGTAGTCAACTGAATGCGCCACTTACTTCATAGAGCTGTGGTCACGTGAAACTCCCAAAGTCATCCAACGGTTATAATTAGGGGTGTAGTGCAGCTGGTGCCCTGCAGAGCGACGCTTCGCCACTTTTCACAATGGTGCTATGTCTCACAAGATCACTTAATTATTAATTAGTATTTACATAAACATAATAAAATAGCATGATCTTATCAGACTACTATTATAGACTACTATTATAGTAGTCTGATTGTGCTGAGACGTTGAATTGTTTTTCTTATTCGATGCCAGAGTTTAACTCCACCGGTTCTAAAATTCGATTAGTTCGGCTGTTTAGCCACCCGTACATCATTCAAGATCGAAATGCATATTCCCATGAAACTGACTTGTATCACCTGTAAAACGTGAAGAATTATCATTCACGATTGACAGTGATGATGGCCTAATTTATAATAAGGTAGGCTTAATTTGGGGTTTTAGGATTTTAAAAATATAACATTTTCCTTTAGCCACTTACAGTATGTGTCGGTATAGGCAATCATGCAATTGGGCTGGTACATTGTATGTATATTCTAAAATGATTTCATACATAGGCTTCATGTCGGTACCAACTTTCATTCAGAAATTATGGCTAACGTTTTTTTTAAAATGGTTCTATCTATTTAAAAAAAATAGCACTAAACCACTGGTTATAATAAATGTAAAGCAATTGCCATGTGTGGTCAACTGATAATTCCAGCACCATTTTGATTGGGACAGCGTCATTGCACTTATTTGAGACAAGCATGGGAACTCATCTTGATAAATAAAATAAAAAAATAGATCTGGATAAATCAATGTCCAATTTTTGTTTTAACTGAATCTCCGTTCGGAGTTAGGGTGGGAAATGTTAGCTAAGTCGAGGTGAGTGCTCATGATCATTAGTCGAGCAATTGAAAGCGATTTTGTCCACACACACATTACCTGATGAGCATCCCTGATGTTTTCCTGAACTTTCCAATACTTTTCTAATGCATCTCAGTCGCTTAGTCTACTGATGCGAATACACATTTGTACACTTTTCACATAGGCTATTAAAGTAATGACAGTAATTGTTTAAAATGTTAATGAGGCCGACATCGTTTCAATAACATTGTAACTGAAACCACTATTGGCTTCATTGACTTACTGAATTTATTATTTTGTAATTGTACGCGAGACTACTTGCTGATATATTATTGTAACAGTAAGCCAACCTACACAGTAACCCATGGTATGTGGTTACTGACCACAATCAATTGAATTAATAATAAGTGTTGATTATTTGGCATTGGAAAGAGCATCGAAGAAAACAGCGATGAAGGAAGGGGGCTGGATTTGCCAAATTATAATTACTCCTGTCTCTATAAAAAATACATGAATTAATTGAAAATACTACACCAGCACAATTTAGCTACAGAGGATCTATATATATATATATATATATATATATATAAATAGCTGTAAATTATGTTTTGTCACATTAAGAGCGCATAGGCCTAGTCTACTGTCGGGAATCCATCAATTGGGCAGCCCGCACAGAAAATATTAAACCGTTGATTGTTGAGGTGAAGCTTTCAATGAAAATCAGGCAGCTAGAAGGTATTTCGCAATATTTCAAAACACAATTGCGGAGGGAAAAAATCTGTTTGAACAGTTGAGTGCCACTGGAAAGTTGGTGGACTATAATTTCCTCCTCATATTCTAGGCCTAAAATCTGTGTAGGCCTATCCACTATTTTCATTGGCCTTATTGGTTGCATTTAAGACATTTGTTTTATTGATCTCAGTATGTACATGTCAGAGTAGCTTGTCATTTTGATAATTTGTGTGGTATGAAAAACAACATATTATTGTAATGTCTCCATTCATGTCAAATTAGAATTACAGGAAATTATTTTAGAAAAGGCACGTTTTTGACCCACCAGCTCCTTAGCCCTGGTCTTTAGGACTGAGCTCCGATTGTTATGAAATTCTGGTGCACGTCCCCAGGTGGTGCCAAGGCAGGGGGTGCGGTAGCGGAGGAATGCTCAACTCCGTTCTCTTAAATCTAGGCCGAGTTGAGTTTTGATAAGTGGTCAAGCGATTTGCTAGGAACAACAAGTCATCAGTCGATACTTTAAAAAAATGCCAATTCAGAAAACGCCTACCTGCAACTGCGGCCCATCATACTTTTAATAACATATTTTATGGAATACAACCAGTGACTTTTTCCTCATTTGTGTTGCTCAACTGGAGATGTCTTGACGTTTGAGATGTCTTGACTTGTCTTGACTTTTGCGCTGAGACTTTTGCGCTGAGTTGAAAACACAAATGATGAAAAAGTCGTTGGTTTTAACTTATTCGATTTAAAAAAAAGGTATTTAAAAAAAGGTATGAATATGAACACTATGTGGAAGGACCGTTGTTGTACAGGATAAACATAGGTACAGATAAGAGTCTTCAGAATTGACATTTTTACAAGTATCAACTGATTGTTGTTGCTAGCACACCCTGCAACCAGCTATCAAAACTCAATTATCGCCTTGTATTAGAGAACAGAATGTTCCTCAATTAGGTGTGCAGTTGAAGTTCTGCGCAATCAATGAACCGAACCTGCTGCTATTCTATTCTGTTCTATTCTATTATTTTGACACTATTCTATAAAAATTGCATTGTAATTCCATATATTGGATTGTATCATATTCTATGCTATTATATTCTATACTACGCTTTCCTGTTAAAAAAAAATCCATGCATTTTGAAACTGAATTTATCCTGATAACAATCAATCCTCTTCGCCTACAATGCGGATGGTGCCATGTACAGTAGAAGGGGATGAGAATCATGAAGCCAACCCGTCACCTGCTCCTGGTGCTTTGTCCCATGGTGGTCCTGGGCTTCCTCTACTACTCCTCTGGGAGACTGCACCCCTGGGGCTGGGGACATAAATCACGTAAGTACAGTATAGCAACTACCCATGTCCTAGACGGAGTGCCAGTCTGTTTGTGCCGTCATGCCAAATCATTGTTACTCATTGTCATGCCAAACATGTTTATAATGAGTATGATGCACCAAGCTTTGCCCCCACCCCCATCCAGCATAATGTTTCCTGTCATTGTAGCAGCATGTTTTGTGTATACTACTACTTTCCAGAAGGGGGAGCTAAGAGACTAAGGCAACTAAGGAAACATGGAACTAAAAGATGTACTGTATATTCAGTAAATTCAGAAATCACGTAACTAAACTAACCAAAATGAACTACACTATAGAATAAAGAAATTATATAAAGCATGATAGTATAAATCTCTGGAGTACCTTAAATTAAATTCTAGGCAAAAAAAGCGAACTCGGCTTCATCCTTCATTGAGGTAGATGGCTTGTTTGTAACAAAACCCTTTGATATTGCCAACCACCTGAATATAAATTTTTGTTGACAATATTTGCAAACTGAGGCATGACATGTGAGCAACAAATGCTGAGCCTTTATATTCATGTATAACGAACCAAATAATGAAAGACAACAACTGTAGTTTTGAGTTCTGCAAAGTTGATGTGGGAGAGGTGAAAATATTGTTGCTATCTCTAAATAAGGACACACCAGCTGGTACCGACAACCTGGATGGTAAATTGCTGAAGTTGGTAGCGGAATACATTGTGACTCCTGTTTGACATATCTTCAATTTAGGCCTAGAAGATGGTGTGTGCCATCAGACATGGAGGGAGGCAAAGGTCTTTCCACTATCCAAGAATACCAAAGCCCCCGTAATGGTTCAGACAGCCGACCAATCAGCCTGTTACCAATGCTTAGCAAACTTTTGGAAAAAATCATGTTTGACCAAATACAGTGATATTTTACAGAAAACAAATAAAAAAACAGACTTTCAGCGTGCTTATAGGGAAGGGCACTCAACATGCTCGGCACGGACACAAATTCCTGATGATTGGCTGAAAGAAAATGATAAGAAGATTGTGGGAGCTGTTTTGTTAGTTTTCAGTGCAGCTTTTGATATCATCGATCATAACCTCTTGGTGAAAAAACGTAGGCGTTATGGATTTACATCCTCTGCCTTATCATGGATTGACAGTTACCCGAGTGTGGTGAACCACAAGGGCAGCTGGCTTGGGTAATTATTGTTTTCTGTTTTTACTAATGACCTTTCACTGACCTTGAATAAAGCCTGTGTGTCTATGTACTCTGACAATTTAACCGTATACATGTAAGCTAAGACAGTAAAATAAGTAACTGATACCCTTAACATAGAGTTCCAGTCAGTTTTAGAATGGGTAACTAGCAATAGGCTAGTGCTAAATATCTAAAAAACTAAAAGCATAGTTTTTGGGAAAAATCACTCACTCAACCCTAAACCTCATCTAGATCTATTACTTAATAATGTGACGATTGAGCAAGTTGAGGAGACTAAACTGCTAGGTGTAACCCTAGATAGCAAGCTGTCATGGTCAAAACATATAGACTCAATGGTTGCTAGAACGGCAAGAGGTCTGTCCATGATAAGGCATTGTTCTGCTTTCTTGGCACCTAAGCAAACCAGGCAGGTCCTACAGGCCTTGGTTTTGTCGCACATAGACTAGTGCCCAGTTGTCTGGTCATGTGCG